>NW_011887776.1:515473-549128 GCF_000806365.1 Fopius arisanus
CGGCTAAATTTCAGTTAAACAAATAAAAAACAAAGAGCATTCATATCGCAAAAAATAAAATTCATCCCGTCGACTTGATGGACACCCCAGTATTGCGTGGTGTGCTTTCCCTCTCCTGGGGTGCAGTACTACAATGCCGCTGGGGTCTCTCAAACCGACAGAACTGACTGGTCTGAAGTTGTTTGACTGTTCGAGTATCGATCAGTTGCAGTTTTTCTGGTCGGTAAATACGAAAAAAAAACGTCAACTTGGAATTTATATTTACTTCCTATTTACTAGCTGTCATTGCTAAATAAATAATGGGTAAATACTTCAATTAACAATTATTGGATGCTTTCGTCGTTCTTTGGAGAAAGCTTTCCGATTAATTTCGACAGATTTTAATGAAAAACACCTGTCAGACGTTCTAACCTCAACACCCGGCCTTTCACTGAATTATTCCGATAAAATACTCAATTAATATTCTTCTGTTTCAGCTGTGACGAGTGGAGTTTCCTTCGTCCTCTCTCTCATCCTCACAATAATTTTATTCTCTGGAATGCAAATGTACAAAGGGTGGCTTGCATCCTCACAGCTTCACACGATCCTTGGGGGCTATATTGGCTCCATGTTATTTATACTGACCCTCACAGCACTTGGTAATCTCGAGTCCACAGT
This sequence comes from Fopius arisanus, assembly GCF_000806365.1. Lineage (NCBI taxonomy): Eukaryota > Metazoa > Arthropoda > Insecta > Hymenoptera > Braconidae > Fopius > Fopius arisanus. The sequence goes on from NW_011887776.1 coordinate 516,131, forward strand.
CTTCGGAAAAGCTTTCCAGATGAAACTCTTCCCAGAAGGTTTGCCTTGAGTTTTTAGGGTAAATACATTTTTTAAAAGTATTTAATCTACTCAACATTTCAGTCTTCATCTCTCTAATGGTCTCATTGATCGCCTCGGGACTGGTTCACCGAGTCTCCACGACCACATGTTTTTTATTCTCCATGGTAGCACTTTACTACATCAATCGTATTTCTCAGGAGACTTACTCAACACCTAGTGCAGCAGCTATGCTTCATACGAAAAAACGAAAATAATTCGTGAAAAATTCATTGAATATCTCCATTAACTTCATGCGAAAATAATAGCTCAAAAATATCTGACTTCCATTTGAATTTTATCTGAAAAAACAGACATGAATTCAGAATCTGCAAACGGAAACATTTTTATATGGAAATTGCATTTTCCTTTATCGAAGAATTAATTCCAGAAAGGGTAGCCTAATCGTAAACGAATGGAATGAATAATCATGTAATTTAAATAAATCATTTTTTTTAACAAAAAAAGGTGAAAGAACCAAAAAATTTTTTTTACGATTTACGCGCTTTGTTGGTGTCTCTATGTTTCTCCGCCTCTTCCTTGTCACTGAAATATTCGTAAACTTCGTCAGCTTCACTACGTTCGGGCAAACTCTTCGTGTCGTATTGAGAGGAAGAGCCGTTGGATGAATTTGGAGGGAGAATTTGCTTGTATATCGACAGAGCTTGGGCGACGAGACCCGAGACGTCTCCTACGTTGCTTGGAAGTATCAAAGTGTTGTTTGTCTTGGCCAGTTTGTTGAATGCCTTGACGTACTGCTCAGCTATGCTCAAGGAGGCTGCATTTTTACCGTCTTGAAGACCGAGAGAATCTGCCACTATTTGCAGGCCCTTGGCACGAGCTTCGGCCACCGCCAGTAGAGCTGTTGCCTCACCCTGGGCTTGATTGATTTTTTCTAATTTGTCAGCCTCTGATCAAGCAATAAAAAATATGAAACGACTCAAATTCCAGGAAATATCAACCAGTGTAGTATTTTATACCTGAAGCGAGAATTCTAGCCTGTCGTTTTCCCTCAGCCACGTTTATATCAGCTGTCCTGACTCCCTCAGACTCGAGGATTGCAGCCCTCTTCTTCCTCTCCGCCTCCACCTGCGACTGCATGGCCTCCTGAACTCTCGCCGGCAGTCTAATATCACCTTCAAGTCAATGACCATAAAATAATCATTTTCAGATTAAAAAAATTGTACCAATTAAAATTGGATTGGAGAATAATTAAATATAGAGCTTACGAATTTCGTATCGGAGACACGTAATTCCCCAGACCTCGCTGGCCTTGTTTATACTCGCCACAATATTAACGTTGAGTCCTTCACGTTCCCTAAATACATTGTCTAACGATATTTTACCCAGTTCCGATCTCATCGTCGTCTGTGCCAACTGAATTATCGCGAATTCTGGATCCTCCACTCCATAAGATGTCAGGTATGGATCATTTATCCTGAGGTAGAGAACACCATCGATATCGAGGGTCACGTTATCGGACGTGATTGCACTCTGTTTTGGCACGTCGATAGCTATTTCCTTGAGACTCTGAACGTATTTAACTTTGTCAATTATTGGAAATAACACGTTAAAGCCCGGATCCAGGATTCTGTGGAACTTTCCCATTCTCTCGACTATCCAAGCCTGTCAACATTTTGTCGTTAGACTCGAAGAAATCAATCAATTTCTCATTTATTTAATCATTAAGGTAATTAACGCACCTCTTGCTGGGGCACGAACATGAAAATCGTGTTGAGTGGAGTACTGGCTTTGTGTCTCACTTGAACTGGATACAAAGACCAAAGTATTGGGGTTGTCATACCGGGTTCAGGGTACATCGCAGAATTCTGAAATTATCACAAATATTTCTTCTAATCTCAACAATTCCAGGTTATGTTGTGCGTCCCTGATTCTCCAGGGATTTTTCAAACAACGGGAACTCACCCGAAGAACTCCCAAATTCCTCGTCAAGAGCCTCGTCCTGCTCAACATCTCGCAACTTTTTTTTTCACACTGCACGAATAATTATTATCGGAAATTCCTGATGCCGGTGGAAGTTACGGTTTCTTTTCCTCTCCACTATAATCGTGATTGTTCAATGAAGATCAGGAGGAATCGGTACAACAGAAACCTAACAAAATCCAGTACTCCACGTGTTGTTTCCCTCGTCGCGTTGATTTCCTAACCCCCATTTCATGATTTACCCGTGAAAACATGAGATAAAAAAATTAAATACCTCAACAAAATACTTTAAACAAATTAATCAATCTGTGAGATCGAATAAGATGAAAGTCAAGAGCTTAGAATTAGAAGAGTCAGAAAATGACAGTGCATCCGAAGATATTTTGGATTCCGACGAAGGGAATCAATCAGAAAATAGTTTTGATGAAGATGATTCATTCGAACCTGGAGAATTTGTGAGAAAACGTCCTCGGGACGACGAGGACTCCCACCAGAATAAGAAGAAAAGAATAAAAAAGAATAATGAATTGTACAAGCCGCCAACAGCTGAAGAATTATCTCAACTACGAGAAACCGAGAATCTGTTCCACTCGAATCTCTTCAGACTCCAAATCGAAGAGATATTGACTGAAGTTAAATTAAAGGATAAATATAAAAAATTGTTTGACACGTGGTTTATTGAATTGAAGAAGAATATCAGATCAATTTCAGAGACGAAAGAACGAGAATTGACGAGGAAGAAATCTCTGAAAAAATTAGAAATAGAAGTGCCTGACCTCGATGTCCCGATTAATCAGAAGGGAACCTACAGATTTCTGAAGCCCTCGAACATATCTCCAATCGGTTCCTACACTGTGAATACTACAGTAGGCCCCGATGTAATCGTAGACGTCATGGTGGAGATGCCCTCGGCTTTATTCCAGAAACATGATTACCAGGACTACAGATATATGAGAAAGCGATCGATTTATCTCTCATACATCGCTGCGAATCTCTCCGACTCTCTTATCGAGAGAAAGAAGTTCTTTGGAGAGAGTTACATGCCGAAACTGAAGATAATTCCCTCTGGAGCTCTTGGAAAAAGAGTGACGGTTCACATTCATATAGCAGCGGAGAAGGGCAGCTTCAAACTCTCCAGATTCTCTCCAGAGAAGAACTCAGTCCGACCGAACTGGTTTTTCAATTCAAATAACGATCCCTCGGAGGTCTCAGCACTCCCCCCGACTCCTCATTACAATTCCAATATTCTGCACGACCTCACGATGGGGGAGACCAACACTCGAGCCTCGAAGGTCCTGAAGGAGTACCCAAACCTGAGGGATGGGATTATTCTATTGAAGATCTGGCTTTTCCAACGTCAACCAGAGAAATCATACGAGGGATTTAACGGTCACATCCTGATGATGTACGTACTGCATCTGCTGTACGAGAAGAGGCTTAATACATTCATGAGTAGTTATCAGATTGTCAGGAACGTATGGAATAATTTGGTGCAGACAAATTGGTCTGAGACTGGCATCACAATGTGTCCAGACCTCGAGGCTAAATCTCGAGTCAGTGAGTACCAGAAATATTACGACTGTGTATTCCTCGATTCCACTGGTCATCACAACTTGGCAGCTAATATATCGATTGATAATTACCTTTGGATTCGCAGTGAGGCAGAGGTGGCTGTCAAGTCCCTCGACAACGCCAGCATCAACAGCTTTCAGGTTTTATTCATGAGACGATTGCCATTTTACTCAATTTTCGATCACTTTGTATGTTTTCATGATGTTGAGGGCCTCAAGAAACTCCTTGATGGGGTTCCTGATGAGAAGAAGGTAGACCTCGGGGTGCACAAACGATCTCATGTAATCAATCTCATAGTGAATATCTTGAAGAAGGGCCTGGGTCGACGGGTGTCTCAATTATACGTCAAACCAGAAGACTACAAGGAGTGGGAGTTGACAGAAAAAATTCCCTCTCATCTCAACAGAATCTTCATTGGATTCCAATTGAATCCAGAGTTTTGTTTCAATATACTTGATAAGGGGCCTGAGGCCAATGCCCCTGAAGCCGCTGATTTCCGAAAGCTCTGGGGGAACAAATCAGAGCTTAGGCGGTTCCAGGATGGCTCCATCTGCGAGGCTGTCGTCTGGAACAAGTCCACTACCATCTCCGAGAAACGAATGATCACCAAACAAATTGTTATGTTTCTATTGAAGTCGCAATTGGATATTTCTAAATCCGAGTACTTCTACGCTGGAGATCAGATCGACGAGTTCCTCAAGTATAGGAAGACGAAGCTCATAAAATTTCCGTATGGAACTGGAGAAGAGGCGACGCTCCAAACTCTGCAGGTCTTCAACTCCCTGGAGAAGGAGTTGACAGGGTTGACAGAGCTCCCATTATCGATTACTGGAGTGCAGGGGATCAGTCCAGTGTTCAGATACACTGATGTATTCCCCCCACTGGCAACTGGTTACAAAGCAGATGAAGACACAGAGGAAGGTGAGAATTGCCTTCTCCTGAAGGAAACGGCCAGCCTTGAAAAAGCTCCGACTTCAGCTCGTGCGATTGAAGGAGTCATTCAACTCTCTGCCAGTGGAAAGTGGCCTGATGAGCTCGAAGCGGTAAGAATGACAAAAACAGCCTTTCACATTCAAATAGCTGAGTGCGTTCGTAAGTCACTGGGTCTCAGGGCAAAGGGAAATTGCAATTACGTGGATATCCTCAAGGATGGATTTGTTTTTCGTCTGAGTGTGGCACATCAACGTGAGATAGCTTTGATGAAGCAACAGATGGGGGAGGACGGTGTAATAAAGTACAGGGATAATGAAGAATCAATTTCACTGGAGAATCATCTATTTCATCTTCCTAAGTTGAATGGTGCACTCCATGGACTGCACTCTCAGCAGCCCTCGTTTGGGCCCACGTGCTGTTTGGTGAAGAGATGGCTGTCGGCACATCTTCTCGATGCCTCTCATTTTCCAGAAATTGTTGTCGAACTCCTGGTGGCAGCCATGTACCTCAATCCAGATCCCTACAAGCCCGCTCAAATCCCGCAGACTGCATTCATCAGGATCTTGCAGTTTTTCGCACGAGAAGCCTGGAGCACTGATCCTGTGATCGTTAATTTCAACGGGGAAATGACCAGAGAGGAAGTTGTCGCCGTGGAGAATCACTTCGGAGAGACCAGAGAAACACTTCCGCCTCTCTTCATTTCCACCCCTTACGACCACAACAAATCTATATGGACGGGTGTTAGTCCTTCGATTCTCGTTCTCAATAGGGTTGCCTCCCTTGCTAAGGAAGTCCTCAAGCTTGTCGAGAGGGAGTTGTTTGAGAGCTCCTTCATAGTCTGGGAACCCATGTTCAGGCCCACCACGGGTGGGTACGATATTCTTATTCATGTCAAAGCGGAATTGAATGCGAGGAGACCCCAGGCCCTCGATCTTGATGGCAGCCTTCCTCAGAGCAAACGACGTCCTTATAAACCACATCCTAATGTCACAATTCCCATCATTGGATTTAATCCTGTGGATAAATATCTGGAGGAATTGAGAGTAAGTTCTGGGGATTTATGTCTCACTGATATTTTTATTTATCTACTCGATTTTTGTTGATCGTTTTGTTGTAGTTTCGTTTTTATTATTTCTATGTTTTTCTGGGTGGACGTAATTTCGAAAAATCTATTGGCCTTTAATTTTGCAGAACAACTATGGAGCATTCGCGTTGTTCTTTCACGACACGTACGGGGGTTCTGTGATAGGTGTACTGATGAAGCCCACAGAGCTGGAAAAAAGAGAGTTCAAAGTCCCTAATGTGAATTGCAGGAGAATCGATGGCTCTGGGAAACTTGTGCTGAATGTTCCTGCAATGATAGAGGATTTTTCACTCCTTGGTCACGGTCTCGTTGAGAATATCGATGTACAGTCAAAAAACATTAAATTGAATTAAATAATACGACTTATGTATTTTTATAACTCAGAGGAATGAATTTTTGAGATAGAAAATAAATGCCAAATATTCATAACGATATTTTTTCTTATTCTTTACTTGATATAAGCACGTGACACAATGTGTTTCATATTTACAATTTAAACATTCACGCGATCATTGATTTATCCATTATTTATTTTCATTTGTAAATGAATATCGGTAGTATATGAAAAGAAAATGTCAATTACTTAGGTAATGAGATTACGATTTAATGATAATGAGAAATAAAATTGAATCACAGCTTAAATTATTGATATTGTTAACTTAAGCGCAGCCCTGGGTAAATGAAATGGATAGATGCACGCCGTTGGGGGAGGAATAATTGTTGTAAAATTAATTGGATCTAGCGGAGGGTATAAATGAAAATAGAGGGACGTACGAATCACAAATAATGATGTAACACTAGAAAATGTAAAATGTACGGACTAACAGTACTTAATTCTTCAGGATGGTCCGGTGTTTTTAAAAGCAGTCTTACATTTCTTTCGTGCAGATTATGCAGACCACTCTCAATCACTCGCAAAAATTATTTTTCTCATTTATTAATCCTTAATGTATATTCACTAAATATTCCTCATCATCTCTAGCCACATTCGTAAATCACTGAATAGCGATAATTATTCATTAAAACACTTTATGTACATTAAATTGAATAACATTAAATTAATCATTTTCTTACGTATCATTTTTTAAATCCTTTCTGTAATGTAAATGTCACTAGTTGTGAATTCCTTAGTGCAATCTTAAAATGGGATTGAGATCGGGCTGGGAAGAGGACGAGGCGTACTTTCAGTGCTCGATCTTGTTTTTTTTTTTTTTTTGTTAGTATTCTTCTTTAACAGTCAACTAAATTAATTATGCGGGCAGTACAGGTGTTTTGTATATTCATCGTCTTTTTCTTTGCGAGTATAAAATTTATCGGTGAAACAGAGAAAACTCAAGGTATCTTATGTCATCACAAGAGATTAATTTTCTTGTTCATTTTGAATAACCACAATGCCGTTTTCGACTAATCCTGTGCCATCCTGGCTCATTGGAACTCTAATTTTTTTTGTATTGTTCTAAGCTGCGAACAGTTCTACATCCTCTAATACTTCTACAAATGTACAGATGCGAATATCTTCCATGATAACATTTCAATATTTTTTGCTCTTAGAATTTAGAAATAAAATTTATACTCTGATGATTTTACGCTTCGTCTGCATGATTTTGGTTTTACAGGGAGATCAGAGCTAATTATGAGATTGGCTCGAATTAATTCCGTTTAAGCGACAGTGAATTTACCAGCGCAGGCTAGGGAACTTTTCTTTTTGGCATTGATAAATTGTATTTATTTGAATTTTTAGCTATTATTAAATTAATTAGTCGTCCATTGTTAAGTCAAGACGGTTTTTCATCGTCCGAAGTTCATTGTTTCGGCCTCTCTATTTCTCCTCCCTTCGACGTTAACTTTCTCGAAAATGTAGATTATGTACAATTAATACACGATTAAAACAAACATCCCCATTTTTTTTTTCACTCATGTAATGATCACAAAGACTTTATCCCCCCAATTGATGGTTTGGTTTCACGGTTATTCGTTTAGATGTAAAATTGACTGATACGATAATTACAAATTCCAAACGTGACAATCGCGATAACAGAGTGTCACACTATTCCATTTGGATCACCTCCAACATATTAATTAGGTAAAAAATCATAGAAATATTTTCGTTATAATTAAAACAAGCTCAAGTTTCATTACTTGGTCTTAATCACGCATCAATTATCCCCATCTGTATGAGTTTTTGTCATTGGGAAAATCGAATCAACCGACTTATCGATAATCTCCTGCACCAATAGAAAGTGCAGAATGGGATGATGAATTTTATAGAAAGGCATGTACACGGATTTATTATTCCATAAGCTGGGCCCAAAAAACAGTATATTTTAAAAATGCGCGGACTCCTACTGACAAAGTGAAAGAGGAACTACAAAAAAAAAAAGATAATCCTATTAAAACAGCTGATGAATGGCGATGTGCTTGATGAATACTAGAATACTCTGGCTGATAATCAATCATTCAATCTCTCGAATGACTCGTTATACTTCTTAGAAAAATAATTGCGCAGTTTAAGCTGATGAAGTAACGAAATAATTCCCCGGAAAAAATACAACACCCCAAATGACAAATGATAATCACAACCGTACCTAGCCAGCAGTCAGTCGTGTTTCAATGTTGAAAAACAATTGAAAATCATTAATCCATATTACTACCTTATCTAGATAAACAAATTATAAAAGTTGCCTTGTTGTTTCATCATATTCATTGTTGTCATACGCCATCAATTACGAGAACGAAAATACCAGTGATTTGTTCATTGATAACTTGCAATTGCGCAATTGTATGATGTTCAACACCCCCATTCGCTCCACACGATTGCCTACGCAAATTGGAGCTGTGAATTTTAGGTGGAAACACCTGTACCCCGATCAGAGATCATTCCTGGGCGATAATTGTTTTTCCATCAGGAAGAATTAATTTATAGCTCTTCCAATCACATAACAATTCCCTCATCACTCTTTGTCTTCGCGAATTAACGAGTGAAATTATTGCTCATCACAAAAAAAATGCTCTGCAAAAAATAAATACATCATTGCATTTTATTTCTACACATTCAAGGAGTGGATTGCGATAATCAAAAATTTCACTCGGTGTCGCGAATGAACAGAATCATTCAATATTTTCAATTGTTAGAGCAATAAATTCAGATGATCGTAGATAAATGTATTCATCATCGATTCGGAATAAACGGAACGTCAAATTGGCATCATCGGATCCTAGGGCGCAGACAGTAAGATAATTCATATTAAATTGTATCATCAACTATATCTCCCATATTTTCATTAAAATCAGCTGTTCATGGCTGTACAATGATAACAAGACATCCCACGACAGACTCCAGCATCAAGCATATAACCACGAAAAAATACATTTTATTTCCATAATTTATTTACCCAAGTTATTTCGGAATAGCAACTATAAGTACATAAAAACGTTCTGTCATAGGTTGTCTTTAGGTCAATGCGATTGCTGTGTACAATTGGATAGGGCACCCACGGCGGATATTACAATTCTAATAAGTTCTTCGTTAATAAGATCGCTGAGCTAGAAATTTAATGAGTGCTTCATAAATTTTCGTCTGATTCTACCTAGCAAGTATATTGTCAACTACTGCTTGCTCCAGGTATTCTCACGATTTACATATCGAGAGGTAATAAGCTTAAAAACTTCCTTCAGTGCCAAACATATATACAATTATTAAAGAACCACTTAAAACCCCCAGGGAATATCCAAAATGGTGTAATTTCAGTACGAAGACATCATCAATTATATTAATTGGCAATGAACAAAGCAATCATACGAAATCAATGAGCTTCTAATCAAACGAAGAAAAAAAAAACACTCGCACAGCTGTGACCTTTTATTGTCCACATTAAAAACAAATGGACGAATAGGGATGAATAAACTGAAAATGCGAAAGTTCGAGATTTCAAAACAGCTCAATTCTATCTAAATTGTTCACGTAATTCCGGCGTTTCTTACTGCCCATTAACTTCTTTCACCACAAAATATAGTTCACTCTTTCACTCTCTCGGTCAATGCGATGTTGCACGTTGCATGTACACGACATTGACAGACTCCGATGATAATGACCTAATAATAATGATAATCAATAATCATACCAATAGAATAACAGCTGTAGTGGTAATATTAATGGGTGTGGTTGGTGGTGCAGTTATGCTTATTCTCTCCCTTCGTTTTGTTCATCAGCTGTTAATAGTTATAAAAAAAAACACTTGAGTTACATCAATTGGACAACGGTGGTGACGTAGTTGTTGGTGTTGCCGTGACAGTTGTCTGGAGTACCGAGTCTCTGGAGGCTGATCGACTGAAGTCACCGAGTAGTTTAATCACTTCTCGTTCTCGATCACCAGCTCCATCGGCATCTCCATTGTCCCGTTTACTATGCCTAGCAACTCCAACATTTCTACCTCCATTTCCACCAGCACTATTACCCGCACACTGTACCGTGTCGCCAAGACCAACAGTAAAAGACAGTCATTTCTGCCTTCCACTTTTTTTCTTCTTTCGTTTGAAAAAGCAGCAGCATCTGGAAATGAAGCAAACACTAATAGGACTTAGAATCGCTTCGAATTATCTCCTTGTTTTTATTTATTTATTGTTTATTCTCTAGATTCTGCAATTGTCACAGTAATTTATATAGAGATGGAGTTGGACAAAGAGTCAGCTGGATTGAAACATGCCTGATGAAAACGTCGTGCATGGCTCGAGTGAAGTGAGAGTGATGCCAGGGGTTGGGTTTGTGTATTTGAAAAGAATGGGATATGAAAGTTCTTCCGAGTGGAGCTATCTCGGGGCTTTATTGCTGCTACTTGAAAAGATGCTCTGATTTTTCAAGCTGCATCACTGCGCGCATTAGAAAACTCAATCTTTTCACTCTGAGAGAAATTTTTCTTTCAACTTTGAAACCATTGCAAATTTGCATGAAATTATCATTTATTACAATCTATTAAGTTGAACGTTTTATGCGCGGTTAATTCACGCCGCGAATTATCGCTATTTGCTAAAAGTGGAAAATGTTTAAGCGGCATTACCACACGCCTGACACTACACTCAATCTTTTTATTCGCATGTACTAGAGAAATCTTAACATAAATCTTGACATTATCGACTTCGGAATGATAAATTTCTGTAGGAATTACATTGGATATCAAAGTATATAGTCTAATAAAAAAAAAATCACAGAAATGACATTCAACCGTTTCTTTTCAAAAGATGAAAAGAAGTTCCGATTTGGCAAGTTGCATCGCCGGTTCTTGCTCTCAGACATTGAGAGAATTTCGACATTTTCAACTTTATAACAATGGAGTTGATTTCAAGGGAATGTCTTACAAGAAAATGTTCGCCCCCGACGTTGAAGTTTATATCTTATATAGGCCAAACCAAATGACGCGTATTTATTTTAACCGTCCTCACGTGGTGCTAGCGATGCAGCTTCCTCCGTCGACGAGCGTTTAGTTTATATTGGAAAATCAGAGGATCACGTGGTTAGACAAATTCATCAGGACGTGGTGTTTTATCGACAAGTGCAATAACCGCTCTGTGCGAACTTGACTTAATTTTTCTGCAGCGAGGACACGTTTTTAATCGTTTCGATGGAATACCGATGCTGCAAGTAATGGTTAACAGTAATAATTAAGATAAGTGTGAAGAGGATGATTAATGAAAGAGAAGACAATTCACTAGATCGTGCTGGAGTTCGAAGTAGACTGACTGATGAAAATTAAATGATCATCAGAGAATAACGAGCGAGAAATGCACTCACTAATTTATTATCCATACCCAATTAAACATGCATTAAGGACAAACATCCTAATGTCATCAAAATTTGGTACTAACTTGGTTTCATCGATCATCTCGACTTCTTGTGGTGCGGTTATTGGTGTGTTTGAGTGTCCTGCGGTTGGATCGTCGTTTGCCAATTCTCCGTTCGTCGAAGACACCACCTAGATCAATCAAATACACCATCCATTACATAAATGTATTTCAAACTTGGCCAATATCGAGTTATAGACTAGGAAGAACTGGAAGAGCAAATCGAATAAATAGAGCAATAAAAAATAATTAAACTCAATTAATCAACTACAGCATAAGATATAAATGAAACAAGAGGGTTCACTGTCTCAGAGACTCTCTGCTGAGTGCATTAGACACCTGAGACATCAATCATTTATTACAAAAAAAAAAAACACAGCAGAGTACATCGAAGTTTATACCTAGAATACACATCTGAGAGTGATTGATAATGAGTGTATACATAATAGAGTGAGACGGCCATTGAACCGTGAAGACGTTTGGACTTTAATTCAACGATATACACGATATCCACACAGTACTTGAAACGGGAATAATACTTGCAACAGCTGATACGCCAGTTAGTGTATGCTAATTACCCAGAGAGGATAAATATTAATTGAATAAAAAAAAATAACATCGCAGAGACTAGCATGCGGCATTAATGATAAACACGAGGAGGCAATCACAATGTGGAGGGCTGGGGGGGTGGGATGGGAGAAAGGAGGAAACCAAAAAAAATAACGTGGACTGACCATAATCCGATGATGCCGTGACTAAAAAGAAATTCAACTATTAAATCCTGATCACGCTCAAACAATACCGTTCGCGTCATCAATAAAATGAAACTTCAAAAGAGCAGTAAATGCCACATGAACGAAAATCAGGGTTGCACGTTGTGCAGACGGTAATTGCCAAGTGATTGAGAAATATATTTTTTTTATTGCTATTTCGTTGGTTTTTCTTTTTCTGTTATTCAGGGGGAGAGGAAGATGCGGGTTCACTCACCTGAACGGAGCCATGTCTGTCGGCAGGCGTCAAAGTACCACCAGCACCCGATTGCTTCACAGTCTCTGGCCAACTTGCTCCCACCCCCTTACCGCCCCCGCCTCCCACCCCACCACCTGCCACTTCCTGGAGGAACAAGCGGGACATTGTTGGATATAGCGTATTTTGTTAGTCAAAACTCTGTCATCTCATAATCAATTTTTTTGGTTTCGAGTATCGAGGGGGAATCATTAACACAAGATGATTGCACAACACCACAGATGTGTATGCTTTGATTTTTTTCATGATTGCGAAGAATTTCAGACGAAATCAGTCAACCGTTTGCCCGCACTTCCTCGTAAATCGATAATCGATTTCGGAGAGCTTTAAAGATTTGCCGGGTATTTATCATTGAATTAATCGGCATGAATTTTTTAGGGGTTGACTCATTTGGCGTGAAATACCTCGTGTGGTTGAACTGAGATGTTCACCGCTTTGAGGGAGTGATTAATTAAACGATACTGGTACTGTTTTTCCTCTCAGCCTGCGCAATGAGACTTTGAACGAGTGCCTGGCCATTAACAATTGAGCTTTATGTCGACTGTAATAAACTACCGTAAACTAATGTGGTGCATACGCTGGCGAGAATTAATCTACCGTATTTGTTGAATAATATGATCGAGCGGACTACGTGATGCCATGATTTTTAGAGCATTATCTCATTGATTTGACTTTTGTTTTCACTTCGTGAGGCTTACGTATCGTCCTTGCAACTCAACGCGTACTTCATCCAGTATCAGAACCACATCCTCCTCGAAATCATCGTAATCCTATTGATTGTTGTCACGTTAATCCACGTTTGTTGTGCCAGTCAACAGAAATTAAAGTTGTGTATTTATAAAATTGAATGTTTTTTTGGCTTTACACTCGATTTGCATCACCGTTGGGACTTTGAAATGGAAAAATCACTGACAATATTATTAAACCGATTCATGATTACCATGTGTTTTCATTGCTTTCACAAACTGCAAGGTACATGCGGTTACTTGAGTAACAGAAAAAAAAAATAGTTCTCTTTTAACTGTACACGACCATGCTTAGGAAATAATATAGACTGAGACTTCCTGTTACCTTGTATGCACCAGGATGTCGATCTCGATTCGGCGACATGACGATCTCGTGTCCTGTCTGCATGGATCCAACAGGAGTCGACTGTAATGCAGAGAAGATGCGATATATTCCGGAACAGTGTGTCATTATTTTTGCCAAGCTGATTTATAACGTACTTGAACGTCAGCGGTAACGTCAAGTTTCTGGTGATTATTTTCAGGGTGTACACTATTAAATACGGACATGAAGCATGAGTATCAACTACTAGTAATAATATTTGTTCAAACAACTGAGACTGGTGCGTTCGGATTGAGAATTTTTATGCACTCTTCACAGCTGCGAGAAATTGGATGGAGCAAAAAAAAAAATGGAGGGATATGACTCATGGTGTGAATTATGAGAAATTGAATGCAGGTTGAACAAGTGGGGGAAGTGAGTGAATAGAAAAAACATAATGATGGTTGAATTTGCGGTTCCGGTGGGTGACGAACCTTGTCAGACTTAGTTTTTCCAATATGAGAGGGTGCGGCGTCCCTCAATGCCCGAAGCTGTACAAAGTTGTCGGGCTAGAGAATAGATATAGAGCAGCATGCAAAATTCAAAGATTAATAAGCCAGCTTTACAGTACCCAGTACTGATGATGAATAAGAAACGCCATTATCTCCAGGATTCTCGGTTGTGTTAGTTTTATTTCACTCAGAATTTGACTATGAATTATTGATAGAGCATGCAGTGCAGCATCACCATTCAATCACATTTAATTTATTTATTTTAATTCAATTAATCTGAACCCACCATGGTTTTACCCGTCCAATCGAATTCGCCGTCATTGACAAAGCCCCTTCTCTCGTAAAGATCCTGGAAGAGTTTTCTCAGGTACTCGTAGTCAGGTGTCTCAAAAAAATCCAATCTTCTCACGTAGCGTAAGTATGTGGCCATTTCCTCGGGATGACCGTCGCACAGTACCTCGATTGGTGTTGCACGCTTTGTATCACCAATTTTTTGGTAACGTTCTTTGAGCGTATCGGCTTTGAGACCCTGCCAGGGTAAGCTACCTCGAAGAAAGTACATGAACATGTGTCCAAGTGCCTCAAGATCGTCTCGCCTACTTTGCTCTGTATTAAACCAATCACCAATTTCCATTAACAATTGTCAATATTTTACTCAAATCTACTTGTGAGAGATTCAACGATCCAGATTAATGGAAAAATGAAATCATACCTTTCCCCAGATGAGTATTAATACTCATATAACGCGCTGTTCCAGTGAGACTCTTGTGTTCCCGGTACGGTATATGTTTATTAGTTTCCAAGTCTATGTATTCTTTGGCCAATCCGAAATCGATGATATGAATAATCTTCTCCCTCTTTGTCGTATTCCGTCCGATGAGAAAATTCTCGGGCTTGACATCGCGATAAATCAGATGCCGGCTGTGTACGTATTCTATCCTATGGAGCTGGAGGGAAATAAAAAAATAACAACCATTGACAATTATTTATGAGTCACGAGAGAAGACAAAGGGCCAGTGACACTCTCACTGTTTATCTCGAAATCGGTAAAAATAAAATGAGACTTACGAGTTGGGTTGCTATGTTGAGAACGGTTTTAAGGGTGAATTTTCTCCCACACAGGTCAAATAGGTCTTCAAGACTGGGTCCAAGGAGCTCCATTACCAGGGCATTATATTTTCCGCATGGGCCAAAGTAGTACACCTCCGGTACACCTTCTATATGCGTGTTATGGACTGTACCAATGAATCGTCGTATATAATGCGTTTTTTAATATGCCTTTTTCGGTGTAATGACAATAATCAGTAGCTGAAGCTGATAAATAATGGCGTTTCGCCCTTGTTTCAACCTCCACTTGTTCTCGAATCATAATTTTTATGGAAAAATCGATTGAAACGAGGACTTTCACGGTACTTGTGAGCGTGAAACAAGCGAGAAAAGAATATGTGCAATGAGTACTCACCATGGGTACCTAATAATTTATAAAACCTATACTCTAAGTGGAGCTGTGGCGCCTTTGACTTCATTGGTTCCTGAAAACAATTCAAATATCCAGTGGCTCAGTTGTGGACAATTATCTCATTAATAGTGTAAAGCAATTTGCACTCTGGAATTTTAATTCATCAAACTCTGGTGGCCACTCGAGTTTTACCCCACGGGCTGTCTCAAAAGCTCACTGGGAGAAACTTGACTAATTCCAGGAATGATATAATAGACTATAGAGTAATTGCCTCGGTTTATAACAGGTGTCTGATGGCCTTACCATTTTTCTATTAAAAGTATCAAAGTTTCAGTGTTACGTCAAGAGTTGAAACAACAACCGGGTGAAAGAGTCTCGCGTGGTATTACTTTCCCTTGTATATAAAGTGCAGATTGCTTTTCCCTCAACAATCTCGAGTGTCAACAATGATATGTACTCACCATTTTAATTGCCACGTGCTCATTATTGTAGAGATTCTTCCCTGTAAAATAACGAAGATGAATTCAACATTAGAGACTGCCTAAAGAATAAAATGAGAAATGAGGTGTGAGAGAATGCATCAAACTTCATTATCATGTTACAAGAAGTCAACAGCTATTTCAATTCTCATACAATGAATTCATTGTCTCATGCTGATACTCCCGGGGAAGCATCAGGGAATAATAAATAATCAGTGGTCAACGTCGAGTATCTAGTCTAGTCTCTCCATCAACTTCTTCTCAGTAACGACTAAAATTTACAACTTCCAAGTGCGTGTACCGTTGCCATGCGTACGCCATCAATAATTCCCTCGTGAATCATCGTATCAACTGTTGGACTCATGCACTTGGTATTGACAAGGGTAATATTAAAAATTGAGTTGTGCGTGAATACGATTTAGTCACACTTGGTCTGCGCCATGGTGCGGGTCGTGCTTTCGATCGACCGCGTACAGTCTAACGATAAACTAGGCCAGACTGAAAATACCTCACGTGCCTACTAAACTCGATCCCAGGGATTTCTCAAAAAGAAATAAAAGAAATGTAAAAAAAGGGCAGAGCAAAAATGAGGAATAGGTTGAACGATGAGACGGAGACAGAGACAGAGCTGGGACTATTTTTTTATAGAATTTATTTGGGTCTTGTTCATTATTTTCAAACAGCCATTGGGAAGTCACCTGAAGGATTCCCTATTCAGTCTCGCCTGGTAACACATTTATACGGACGCTGGGAGTCAATGACACGTCCGTTGTTACCAAGTGGCCAGGTCTTCCCGCCGTTAATGCTCCTTCCAGGTGTTCGGCCCTGAATTTTCCGGTTCTTTTTTATTTCCTCCGGGTTTTTAAAATTTTTCACCCATGAATATATCATGACACCGAATTATTGACCAGCAATGAAGCAAACGTGAGGATGATGCAGGTAATGAAGATGATGGAGAATCAAGAATACCAGAAGCCAGTTAAAATTCTCGACCTCGTGATCGAAAGGTTTCACGGTCACATGCGCTAATATTTAATCTAATAAAAAACGCGCGAGAGCGTACCAACGGTATATCTATAACAATGTGCATGCATCACACGATACATCCACCATCCGGATATACCATCGATGCATAACGCTTTTCCATTTTTTTTTTTGTCTTATTTTTATTATCGCAGGTATACACCAGTGGTTTGTTTTTCGTCTGGTGTTGGCTATCGGATTTTATTGTCACCGCTGACTGCAGGGTCGAGGGTATATTTATTATCTAAAGGTCTTGATGAAGGAAACTGCACAGTTCTTATTTTTTACCGAGAGAATGGCTGTTTCCCCTGGGATTAATCAAGTTTTGTTGGCTCTCTCATTAGTCTCCCCAAGATATTTCGATTTGTTTTCTCCTCTGGTCCTAGCCGGTTTTACGGAGTCAATATGAATGTTTCAATGTCCCCAGGGTGTACACGAGTTTCGGGGGAAAATTGTCTCGAGAATGTCTTCCTCATGATTAATATATAGATCAGAACCGGTGGGATAGGGTGGATATATCGGTGTCACACCCTTCACGGATGGCAACTTCGGTGGTGGTATAAAGGACCTTTTATTCATTGCAATGTCTCTGCACCTCCGTGGGGGCATTCTAGAGCACCTCCTGGTTAAATAGTAATAGCACTCTCCCTGAACAAACTCACCCCTGGTATAGTCCCTGAATTTGCGGGCGTTGTGGTATCGATAGTTTCACGTGCGACCTCATCTATTCCAGGATGGTGGCAAATCGAAATGACTTCCGACTCGCTCCAATCCACTTGAATTCAGGGGGATAATGCCGACGAGGTGATTCAGCTTGTTCGGATAATCCAAGTTGGTGGTGAAGTTACAGGTGCGGGATATTAATTTTACGGTGGGAGAATATTGAATTTTAATTGTAATTGATCAATCATTCAGTTATGCAACTAATATCGCAGTTAAACACCTTTCAACGACTGATGAGTTTACGGGGAAACGATATTATTTTAATTAATTATTGTCTAATCATTGGGTAGACAGTGGCACTGCACTAGAAATTCATCGTGCATTAATTCTGATTGCGTAATGAGTTAATAACGTAACATTCGATATTTACGACTGTTGGGGAAATAAATAGAACTGGGGCTTCATGGAGATGGATTTACTCGGGGCTTCACGTGTTTTCAAGCTGTTGGAATATTTCAAACTTGTGAAATGAGTTTAATGGCCCACATTTTTTTCAACCCCTCACGTAACGTACGAATAAACAGAGTTTTACTACTGGGCACCTACTGTTAAACATTTTTTTTCTTCCTGACATTCACAGAATGGAGAAATTCTCGACTAAAATTCAACGAATTGGATTTTTAAAGAGAAGTCGTGCCAGGATTTGAATTTTCTTCGATATTATAATTTTTGTGGAGAATGGGAAAATGAAAACAATGGGGTGGGGTTAAAAATTGTTGAAGATCTTTAAGTGGAAACCGATGCGGTGATAACGGTGATGGTGAAGGCAGGAGGAAGGGTTGGCGAGAGGGCAGCTCTGGTGGCAGACAAGGGATGTCAATGGGGGATAGAGCGAGTTGATAGTGAGAGTGAGAAGTCGTGAAAGGGCGGCTGAAACACCTCTTGTACACTGAGATACATTCTAATATCCACAAATGAGTAGGAGCAAGGGAGAGAATAAATAGATAAGAGAGTGGGTGAGAGAGGGTGAGAGAGGGTGAGGATGTATGGGAGTAGGCCAGTTGCGGATCGATAGATGCACGCGATGCCGAGTTTACCCAAGCACTCTGTGATTTTCCTCTCCAAGCATCTTGTCTTGCCTTCACCCTCCATTTATTCACCCCTGGACATCCCTGTTCATGTATTTTTCCTTCTCCTATTTTATATCATTTTTTTCTCTCACATAATTTGCAATAAATTTTACTGAGAAAGGTATTTACAACTGCAAAGTCTCCCGGAGAATTGGAGACAATATAATCCACATAATGTCATTCATGACACGAGTAATTCCCTCAATGCATCTAGCTGTTGTCAATTATTCAATGAATACACGGGGGGAGCGGGAAAAATTCAAATGAACAATCGATGTGGAATTGTCACGGCAATTTGGCAGGAGTCAGTGAATAAATTTTTGAGAGGGCAAGTGCCATGGAGGCAATGCCACTCTCGGTGGCGGTTTCAAATTTTATTCTGTAATAATAAAAAAATCCATAAACCCATCGAAATGTTATAATGAAAATATTTTAATTCGCTAAATATTCACGAAAATATCGAGGCATTACGCGAGTGGCAGATGGCAAAATTATTATAATATTAGTGAGACGATCGAGTGTGTCGCACATTTTTCTGGCCTCACTCAAGTTAAAGGTGGACAATTTCATTGTCGGTATTACCAAGAGGCCCGGTGTGTAAATGTAGGTCAGGGTACGGAGGCTATCGGGCGAATACTCCGGGTAAAAAATAATTATGCATTTCTATACACGTGACTACAGCACAGCAACAGTGACGACTGTTTTTGTTTGTGGCCTGGCCTCCCAGATATCACTCGGATTATTCGAAAAAATACACCCAGCGAAAGAAGAAAAATATGAAAAATTCTATTTTTGACATTTGCCACTGGTGTAGCTTTGCTGACTCTTGATTACGTATCCACTCTCATTCTCATTCTCATTAATTTTCATTAATTTGCCCACGCAATTCGCTTTTCCGGTGAGATTTTCGCCGTTTCTCCTGTGCCATCTGGAATTCGCAGAGAATTCACTGGAAGATTGGAGATAAGATCGTCCTCTTCGGTTTAAATCTATAATCCGCAATCACATGATAATTAGCGTCACGGGCGGTGGAGTAAAGTGGTTACGATCCAATTTAGTCATTTACTTGACTAAGATGGGATACGGTAGTTGAAGGGAATTGGAAACTCCGAGTCGTTCAACCGACATCGCGGCGGCAGTATCGATTAATTATTTGCCAGAAACTGAAATAAAGAAACGGAGGATGGATGCCTAGAGAATTTCAATCCGGCACTGCCATTCATTCATAAAATTTTTTATTCCTTATTCTTTCGATTTTCCATCTCTTCGCATCGAGTGTTTGATGAAAAAATAAAAATCAATCGCGACTCCTCGATACCGATGGATTTAAATGGGTAAAGTGAACTCCAATGAGAATATTCCAATGAGACCCCGACCTTCGTTCAACCACTGGCCAACTCTTGTGCTCCCTACCAAGTGTCATCGAGTCTTGGGATAAAACTCATTCTTTCTCCTCGGTTTTATCTCACTCGATAATACTTCAATCGTCATGGAATAGTCGGTGTTATCGATTTTAATAAAAAATATCGATGATAAATCCAGGGACGGAGAAATCAACAGGCGAAAATATAGCTTCCATGATTAATTTAGAAAATTGATAAAAGGAAATTCAACCGTCTAACTGAAATAATGCGAAATAAACTCCGAGAATATTCAATAGGAGAAAAAAAAAATCCGGCGCCACTGGATTCGAGGGGTCATTTCACCTCTGTCATCGCGATGGCACGATGTGAGTCACTATCCAACGAGACAGGTAGCAACCTGTCTCTGAATGTTCAAAAATGCCTGTAGATGCCTGTAGAAACGACCAGTCGAGTTACTAAAAATGTATTCAGCACAAAAGAAGGTGAAACTTCTTTGATTAGAGCGAGTGACGTCAGCCCCCAAGTTTTTACAGCTAAGAGAGAGTTGTCAGTTCAGAAAGTGAATCTCCAGCATCTCCATGTACCCATTTGTCCCAGTAATGTCAACCCTCGAGACCAGCTGACCGCCTAGAACCCGTCAAAAATTCAATTGCACACGTGTCACTCGATTTCTTCACTTCTGGATCGACAAAAAGGATGGCTGAAGAGGAGGGAGCCGTGGGAAAGTTGAAAAGCAGAGACCAATCGATTCGATCCCCTCGGAGTCCTCTAGTTCTCCATTTTTTTTTTTCGTTGCCCTTCTGTTGCGACCAACCGGAAGTCCCCCTCTCCTCATTCACTCAACATCTCAGTACCTGAACTCGATAGCTCTGAAATCTCGTACTTCCCCATCCGGTGTTATCCTGTGTTAACAAGAGAGCAGAATAAATAACAGGAAAAAAATCTCCCCCGAAAAAAAAAAACGAGAAGATTGACTTGAATTTTGAAGAGCTTAAACCGTCGAGAATTCTCGTCCACCAATTTTCATAATTCTTCTCGATCCAAATAACGAATTTTGTCGTCGAGCCAGACGTCTCATCGTCGACGAGACCTTGCACTCGGTTTAAATTGTCCACGCCCGAGGCCATTGCGCTGCATCATTAAACTACGTCCTTTCCTATTTCCCCTTGTCTACAACTTGCTGTTTAATTTTCCTGGATGCCCCTGTCCTTACCCCTGGAGCCCCACTCAATGGAGCTATAATTTTAAACTGAAAACCATTTGCACCTGACGATCGTTCACGACTAACGTAAACAAGCCCCAGAGAATTGGAGAGAAAGAATGAGAGTCATGGATGCAGTTGAGTGAAAAGAAGGGTATGAGCCAGGTGGTGTGCCTGGAATTCATGTACACTAACGTGAGTTACTGTTGGAAAGAGGTATTTGGTTGTCTCGACTCGTTTCGCACCGAGGACGAAGGAGGAGACCCGTTTTCTGAAGGAAGTCCCAGCCACTTTTCTCTTGTTACCCACACATTTACCCGTCCATAAGAGAAATAACTATTATCTTGATTCTGTTATCAAACCACCAATTCAACTAAGCATAGAATGTCTCAGTCGTGATATCTATTTTCACCGGGGAATTGTAAATAAGTTTTCCACATCAACACTTTTAGGTTGAAAATATACATTACTCGTCATTTTACGAGGTAGCATTATTTTTATCGAGTAATTGAGGTTTAATTCCCAATGTTGCAAATTGCAACGCTTTTTCCCCCCTTTTTTTGGGGTCGGTTTTTGCTACCTTCCGTGTGTTTGAGTATTCATTGAATTATTATTAATGAAAATGTTTCCCCTCGTAATTAGTGGTCTTTCATGAGTGTGCACGCAGCTGTAGCTCGAATTCCGTTTCGATAATTCATCGGTATATTCTCACCTTCTCATCACGGGGACAATACTTGTGTACGAAGTATTTATCCGTTTAATATTCTTATGCCTGTCTGAAGTTATATTTGTCGAACGTCTCGTGATGAGAATTTATGAGTAACTCCAGTTGCGCATGGGTGTTTATGAAATATTTTTGTTTAGTTATTCTTTGACTTTTGTTAATCAATAACTTTTTGACGTGATCACTAGTTTTGAGTGAGTAGAGTATACGTGATCTGGAGATAACAGCGATGAGCATTGCGCGCACTGATAAAATCAGCTGATAACAAGTATAGACACGTTATGAGCGAGCATTTTATCGTGCAGTTTCTAGATTCATTTTTCATTTACATCTCCATTTCATGTCTCCATTTTCAACGGCGCAGCATTAAAAAGGGATATATCTTTTTCTGTTGTTATGTCGAATGATTATTGGGATAATTTATCAACTTGTGTTGGGCTTTTTAAAATAATTTTCTATTGTTATTATTCTTTTATCATAATTTTTCGCTGGAGAGAGATTTTATTTTCGTTGTTTTTGTTTTGTTCTCACGGTTTTCATGGGGAATTTTCTCTTCACCCCTGGAGATGAGTCTTATTTTAGAAATATTCTGATCGATATACTAGTTATACTGGGTACTTATTGATGTATGAGGAGATTAAAACCTGATTTGTTGGGGTCCATGCAAATACGAGATGGTATGGAAATTTATGGAGATCGAAGGATTGATAATTTATTGGATTTTATGAATTCTGTTTGTTATCGTTTAAGTGTTAAAATAAATTCAATAATTTTTATAGATTCCTGGGTAAATTTTTCAGAAGAGACTACCTGTCGGCGCAATAATTTCCAAATCATGAATGTCCACTTTCATTTTCTCATTTCGGTTTTCGACGAATTTATTATCCCTAGTGGGTACAGAGATAAGATTTTTGTGATAAAGGGGAATTGTCCGAATTAAATCAAGGGACGGAAATACTCCATTCACTCTTATTATCGAGATCTAGATGATTCGTTTTGTTTACTCAAGACGTTCCGCTATAACCCAAATGAAAAAGGTCATGCGATTTTTCCGGATGAGTGAGAATATCAAAAGGACAATAATAATGCTCCAAGGCAATGGAATACATTTGTTATCATAGTGAGGGGTAATTTTCGGGGGAATCAGAGAATTTCCTGTATTTTATTTTGCCGAATCATTAAAAAGGGATTTGAATAAAGAATGAGTGACTCACCGAGTCGAAGTTCTCCGAAGTTACCACAGCCAATTTTCTTTCCAACTCTAAAGTTGGGTCCAACCATGAGGATACCCGAGGTGGAGGTGACACTATGCCTGGACGTATGCATATTGGATCTAGTTGCATTACCACTTCCCCTGGATGCTCTCTTGGCAGCTTCCTGTTCACGTTCTCTGTCACCACCTCTGCTCATATCCTTGTCACCTCGTGTCTCCCTACCGTCGCGTTTCTGCATTTTAATTGGCAAAATAATGCCCTCCTGGTCCACCTTTTTATCGAGAACCAGAACCAACACTATTACAATTCTATTACAACACCTGTACCTCCCTAACTTAAAAATCTGTCAGTAGTGGCAGTAGCTGCTGTACATTGGGTATGTGATCCCCATTTTGTTGGCAATTATTTGGTTTCAGGGTCAAAGGGTGAAAACTCACTGGAGCAATCACCTGTCTACCCTGTTCTCAGTGGAATTTCCCAACGTAAAACGGCACTCCCGATTCAGTAATAGGCACAGATTAAATTAATCCTTCACCAGCACTCTATCATGTTCCAGCACTCACAAGGCACAACCCAAAAGAGACAAAGTAAACCCCATCAACCCCCACAACTTCAATTCCTCGTTGTTTTAACTTTTCCACCTCAACAATGAGACAAATAATGTACGAGGTAATTGTCAATGGTTACCAGCTCAGGTTGTATGTCAGAATGGGGCGCTCGCCCTCATAACACTTGCCTCAGGGAGAACAGGAATGAATTATTGACATGGAGAGTAATAAAAATAAAAAAAAGTGGACGGGAAATGAAACTAGAGAGGAATTGAGTGAATTGAACCGAAAAAAAAAATTCATACAAAACGTTTAAAAAATATACAACCGGTTTATATTATCAACCCGGCCGGTTGAGAAGCTCAATGAAGGAGCAAACACGAACCTCAGTCACTGTCCAGAGTATCCCCGACTGTGGACCCGTCTTCGGCCAGGGTGTACCCCCATACAACCATTATGGATCATCGCCAGGTCCAGTAAATCACTTTTATTTTCCCTCAATCCCTCGACGCAACTTCTCCCCACAACAGTATCTCCTTTTGCTCCACCACTTTTACCACTTATTTCTTCTCTGCAACTGCGTACAGACGTCGACAATACCTCCAGAGTGAATTAAAAAAAAAAGAAACCCCTCCAGGAGTTTTATCCAACGATGCAGGAATCAACGGGATAAAACTCGTTTCCACGGTGCATTGAACCCGGGGATTAATAAAGCGATGAAAACAATAGTATTATTTTCACATTGCCAGTTTGGCAGTGAAAAACCAATCGTCCACCTTCCCTCGGTTATCCTTGCGACACCAAACGGTAGCCAACTTGAACGACAACTGATGGTAGAGGGGGGGCCAAAAGATAGAGATGTTTTTATGTCTCCCTCATTAATCCACTGAAAATACTTTTTGGTGGATCTGTTAGACGATTAATTTACACGATTGGTGGGTTTGGATTGTTCGTGTTAGGACATTATGGGATTTATTCACTGGTATTTATTTTTTTTTTTTGGGCACCACCCCGTGGCCCACGACCACAAGAGAAACACTTTGGCTTCACCAACGGGCTACACCAACTTGGCCACTTTGGCCGACACGGGTAAAACGGTTGGGAGCGGATCTCGATGTACATTGGATGAATTTTTTTTTTTGTTACAGGCGAATCGACAGGCCTACCAAGTTTCTGGATCTTGAGGATTCATGGAAATCAGGTTTTTTAATTCTGACTAGAAGACCCTTCACCAGGTGGCGTACTCTCACGGGTCTCTGCGTTATTCAATATTTCCAGTATTTCCATTATTCCTCAGATTTTGCATTTTTTAACGAACGTTAATTGATCGGATAATTATTTATCACTTAGCGGGAAATTTTGAAGACATGGGGAAAATTTCAGGCACTACTCAACGCTTGGAACTCCATTTTGTTTATTTTAGTTTCTGAGTGAATGTCAATGTGCAGTTAGGTCGGTGTTTCCATGACAGCCGGTTACAATAACCATCTCGTGATGCACTCGACACTTATTTTTTAATATTTTATTTGTTTATATTGTGCACATGAGTGAGGATGGAGCAGCTGGTAGGGAGCAATGTCCAGGTGGTTCTGAGTCTCAAGGAAGGTCATTATTAATATTTTTTGTTGGGTTTCGATGTTTATGTAACCTCTGGGAAAAAATGGCGGGAAACTGCTGCTGTCATGTGTTATTTCGTTTGAGTTGACACTGGAGGATTAAATATTTCACGAGATTATAATCTCTTGTTGAAATAATTTAATCGATCGACGGGGAACGGAATGATATTACTGAAATGAATTCCCTCGACTCGATCTATTTTATTTCTCACTGAGTATTTGATTATTCATTGCAGGAAAGGGCTTCGATAAAGTAGCAAATCCAACGGTCATAATCGCGACGTTGAATGGATTATCTCTGGAAACGGATTTAATCTATCCAGAGGAAAATCCTGTGTACGCAACTGATCTAGTGTGGGAGGCAACGAAAAGTACTCTTAGAAAGTAAGAAATATTCAGCAGAAAAAAAAATAGAACGATAACGTCATCAATTTATGGTATTGAATTGAATAAATAGGATGCGATCGGGACAAGAACCGCTGAAAGTTGAATGCCTCGAGGTGAAACAGAACTTCGTGAAAGAAAAGATTGGGTACTTGCTGTTGAGCCTGCGATCAGCACAAATTGTCCCCCGGGGCAACGAGAGCAACATCAAGACGAATTGGCATAGGCTGCTCGGCCTCAGGAATGATGTGAAATCCGATAAACCGGAGTTTTTACTCTCCTTGACCATTGAAGACAGGGATACCATGGAGATCGGGTGTTCAGAGGTAAATTCAACGATTGATTCACCATTGATTTCTAAAATTAATTACAGAATTATTTAAACAATGAATGGAATATCCTCTAAATTTTTCTTCGGAATTCGCACGACATCGGAGTTTTGAGGCAGTTAAAAAAAATATTTTTAATTTTCCTTCCTCGCTATTAATATATTGATATTGTCTCCTTTCTGATGACTCGATTGTCATTGTGGTTTAGAGGAAGAGCGAGGAAATAGACACATTGCATAAGGAGATTGACCTACCCATACCCTACGTAATTCCCGAAGAGAGATTAATCCAGCTTGGTCCCGTAACAACCAGCAGAGATTTATTTCTGTTGGTTATTTCCACTGGAGTCACCGCCAATCTCCATCTCCTCACTCCAAAACCCACGTCTCCCAATGACTCGATTAAAGATCTCTGCTTTTGGTACAAAGTTCTGGATAATGAACTCCAGTCAAAATCATTCACGATGGAATCCACTGTTTTTCCTCTAGACGAAAAAATTGTTATGAGAATAAGAAGTTCGTTTTGCGTATTGCGAAATTACGTGGAACAGAAGTCCAGTTTTTTCGTTGTTCTCAAGTATGGAGAGAGTATTTTGGGAGAATCGGAAGTGGATTTGAAGCGACTCTTGACTGGGCATTGGGTGGATAATTGTGGGGATAAGGAAGTGTTTTTGAACGAGAGGTGCTTTCTCAAGACCTTGGATAGTAGAAGTGAGATTGTCGAGGGGCAGAATAGACCGTATCTCGATTTACAATTGGGTCTGACGTGCATTGGAAATCGGGAAAATGAAGTGCATGCTGAGCCCCTCATTATTAATTCCTCTGCAACAAATAAAAATTCAGAAATGGTAACTTTATAAAAAAATGTTTAAATCCCAACCGTAGAATTACGTTTCGAGAAGAAAACAATATTTTTAGCTGATTCCCAATTTTTATTTTCAGGTAAGGGAAAAACCTTCAGTTACAACGAATGCCAATGACGCACACAATCGGTTAGCCAGTGGTCATGAGAGCGATTGCAAAGACAGGATGAATCATTTTTCTACTTTTGAAATACCTCAAGAGCCACTAGAAAATACAATAATACCTCCGTGGCATGAAAAAAAATACAGAAAGAGCGTTGATGCATATCACTGTTACTGTCTCCACGTTACACTGAATACTCTAACGCTGCAGTCAGAATCGATAAAAAATATTGAATTCAGGTTTCACCATCCAAAGGCAGATATTATGTCCACACTTTATCCAAAAATACCAGTGACGGTGGGTGAGACGTTGAGATTGCAGGATATCGGTTGTAAATTGCACTTGATATCGTCGGTTGACGAGATTAAGCACTTGCTGGTTGCAAATCCACTGAGGATAAGTATTCGAGATGAGGAGAGAATCGAAAAAGGCTGTCTCGGTCAGGTTGAGCTCGATGTCAATCGGATCTTCGATGATCCTGCATGGAGAAGTCAGTACGAGGCCGTTTTAATTGATTCTAGTCGCCATGTAATCGGTTCCACAGAAGTGCACATGGACTTGAGGGATTATGGGCCCTATTACAGAACGACAAAATCCATTTGGAGTGAGAAATTGGGACCGCCGATTCTAGATGACTCTTTGGCATCGAAAATAGTGGATGAACTGGAGACCTGGAAAGAGCGGCAGCAGGAGATGTTTAAGGTGGAGCTGAAACGAAAGGAAGAACGTCATTTGAATCTGTTGAGTGAGGAATGGCAGAGAAGGAGAGAATCATTAGAATCTCAATTAGCCTGCAGTGTAGAGCAGTGTAAAATTCTGGCTAATAATTTAAACAAAGCCACTGACGATCTGAGAACGAGGAGAGTCCAGAGTATTGAGAAGGAGGAACAACTGATAAAGACGAATGAGGAATTGAAATGGGCGTATGACAGAAAAGTCAGAGATTTGAATGACGCGTCCGAGAGAATGCGTGAGGATTGCACTTTAAAGTTGTCGCGGTTGGAAGAGGAGAAGAAAAACTTTGAGGATCAGATATCGGAGCTGAAACGTGAGAACTGTCGACTCCACAAAATTATTTCCAAGCAGAATGAGGATTTGATAAAGTTACAGAAGAGCTCAGTGGCGTCGGATCAAACGGAGAATTTGATGCAGCAGATCAGGGGTCTTGAGAGTAAATTGAATAGTGCGATCAAGAGCAAGATGTTTTTTAAGGAACAATGGGGGAAAGCTGTGAGGGAAATCCACAAGTTGAAGATTGAGCGGCAACAGGAATTAGAGGTGCAGATTAAATCCAGCAGGGAAGAATTGAAGACTATTGAGTATGTAATCAATTAATTCTATATGAGTTGATTAATTGATTGCTATTGATTAATGATTTTTATTTCAGTTTAGAGCATTTACTTCAAGCAGATTCAGCAGCTCTCTCCAACGATAAACTCCTGCTTGATCAGATCCAACGAGAAATCAACGTAATAAAACCGAAAACCTCTCACACAATAAATCCTGATGAATTCAATAGTGTCTACGAGTCAACGTGTCGATCCAACGCAGATTATCGCAGACCAGAGGACTCTCGAAAATCAAATGATCAAGACGATAGACTGGAAAAGCTCATTGAAGAGCGTGACACTTTGTTGAAGACTGGAAGTTACAGCGTTCACGATGCCATAATAATTAGACTCAATTCGGAAATACGATCACTGTTTATATCTAGTTGAAACAATATATTTATTTTGCATAAAGAGAGTAATTGAGATATTCATTGCTGAACCGATTAAAAATATTCCGAGTTTCACGAAAATGGAAAATTCCAGAAGTCAATTCAATCACACTGGAATGAAACCAGGAGCACCAAGTGTTGATTAGAGGGAAATATTTTATCTAGTCTTGAAATCCTCGAGCGATTATTTGCCACTGCTTATCTGTACGCTTATCTGAGAGATAAGCTGAGATATTTATTGCAATATTTTTATGATTTTTCAATTGATAATATTTTCTCTGGTATCTATAAAACATTGGTTATCCCATAAAATCGTTAGAAAATTATGCAATTTTTCTGAACCACGGGAGGACATTCAGGGGTGCTGGATAATTTCGTATCCAGATTGGTCCCACATAATTGGAGTTGGTATTTGCATCCTTCCAGGTTCCTCTGGGGAGATAAATATCGCGAGTGTTTACGTTCTCCTCAATCACTGGAGCCACAAGGATCTCCTCTCCCAGAAGGAACTCTACAAATTGTTAAAAATACGTCATGAATTGTGTTTCGAGATTATTATTATTATATAAATTATTGGTACCATCATTGACTTTGTGAGCCTCCTGATCAGCGGGATCGATCCACCAGATCGGAGGATTCAGTGGGGCACCAGTTCTCACTGTCTGATTCATAAGTCGAAGAATAGTCGGTGTTATCTCGGCATGAAGATCAGTAAATTTCCTGCTGATGGCGATGGTCTAAAATCAAAACCCAAAATTATTTATTTCGATTACAAATTATGTCCTGATAAATATCTCCACCTCATTATCGTAATCCCAAGGGACGAATGAGTACTGCAGAGAGGGCATGAAGACATTGCACTGTAGCCACCTGATGAAGAGCTCCTTCGTAGGCAGGACGGTGCCATTCAACGAGCCATCCAAATACCCATTCCCACCGATCATATCTGGAAGAACCCAAACATATCCCGCCAAATTCATCTGCAGGAGAGTTGTGATAAGCGTTGGTAGTCCATTATTCCAAGTGAATGTTGAGTCCTTGTCGATCATCCTGATGAAGATCGGGAGGTCCTGGGAGTCCCAGCCGACACGAGCCTCGATCATGCTGTTAAAATTATTAGCAAGAGCATTGACGTAGTCCTTCGTGAAAATTCCTGGTTTCAATCCAGCTGCACCTGTCAGCACTGACACCTGTGGGAGCCAGGACGGCTCACCAGCATCGAACTTGAAGGAACCAATTCCCAATTTTTCCAGGGCTTTTAATCTACCCACCCACCAGGTGACAGCTTTTGGATTTGTAAAATCTATCACTCCGGCTCCGTTATTGCCTGAAGAGAATATTTTTTAATATTTTAATTGAGTCCTGGAATCCCTGGAATTATTTTCTTACCTTGCCACCAAGTAGTGAAGGTACTTCCGTCTCTATTTTTCACGAAATAGCTGTTGTTCTTAGCGTATGAATACGCAGGCTCACACCCGATGTTGATGAAAGGATGAATCCAGAGAGTATTTCTGAATCCCTTCGTCCTGAGAGTACTAGTGAGTCGAGTGATATTGGGGAATTTCTTGGTATCAAATGTAGCAGATCCATAGCAAGTCTCCCAATTGTCGTCAATCTCCAGTTGACTGTTGTTAAATTTATTGGCGATAATTGAATCCGCAAAGTCATTGATGATCTTCTCCGTAATATTGGCCTTGTATCTCGCCCACGTCGAGTAGATGGGGTGTTGAATCATGCGGGCATCGGGCTGTCCAGATGGTTTTCCAAAATGACGATTGATGACCGACTCGTGAGCCTGACGTGAGTTGCTGAAGAATCCGAACTCGTAGGAAGTTGTTGTGTTGGTCTCTGGGGAGTATGGCGCCTTGTTCTTGACAACCAAGCACAAGTACTTGTCCTTGATGTTGTTCTGGTCGAGGAAGAGGTGGACGTTCGGAGAGACGTGGATGTAGAAGCCTCTGCTGGACAGCCAATACCTCTCGGTGATGGCCATGTTGGTGGGGTGTGATGGAACATAAGGCTCTTCCTCGAAGTACATGTGCTGGATTGGCCAGTGCTGGTACCGGTGCTGGGGACCACCCACCCACTGCGTATCATCTCGCAATGAGAAGCAATCGGTGAATCGACTAGATGGTGCCGACGATGTTCGTGTCACCACCACGAATTCCCGGGTAGGAACCACTTCGATATTCGTGTGGATTCCATTTTCATTCGCGATACACGTGGAGAATTGACCACAGCTTGTCACCCTTGGGGGAGATGTCCGCGACGAACCGGAGAATTGCAGCTCAATTCTCATTTGAGATCCGTCTAAAGATCGTGATTACTTTTTTTTTATTCATGAATCCCTGAATTATTGGGTGATTTTTAGAGATTAGAGTTCGGTTTACCATTTTTTGTGGCATTCAGAATTACCGCACCACCGGTTCTTCCTTCGATATCAATCACTGCGTTTTTTGATACCTGTCTGATACGAGATGGAGGGGCAGGATTTTTTGGAACCTCGCAGGCTAATGCACTGCCAATTAGCAGGAGAATAATAACGTCGACTGCAATTTGAAAATAAAAATTGGGTTTGAAGGGTATCAACAGGAACAGTCTGCGATCGATTGATCGATTGTGTGGATTGATTGAATGAAATGATTCAGTAAAATTCAATTTAAAATTTTTCCTCATTATTCAATTCTGTCAGATTTCAATCTGTAATTTTAATAATTCATCGAATGATGTTTATTACGATTAATCGATTGTTAAATTATGAAGTATTAATGCAGGTAAAATAATATCTCACCGAAACCCATTGTTACGTCTTCGTCACGTGCAATCAACTACTGGTCGTCCGACTAATTGCGCTACCCAGTTATATGGACGAATCATATCTTGAGTAGAAAAAAAATAATATAATTATCTTTCTGGCACTTGACGGAGACTTTCATAACAATAATCGAGTTGTTCAACGATAATCTACTCGACTGGCTTCCGGCCGGTGATTACTTGTCATCCCCGACCTTCGCTAATTTCGATTTAATTATCTGAATCGAAACGCAAATGATTTTTTTTAAGAGTCCATTCCACTTACGTTTTTACGCTCGATAGATAATCGATAGTTCAACTACTTCAAATCAATTCCCCGGAAAAATCATTGGGGAAATATTTCATGAATCGAGATAACGGAATTGCTTGCGCAGATTTTTCGTGGAAGTCTTGCTTGAAAAATATCGATACATTCCTTGATGGAAAAGTTTATAGAATTATTACACCGAAGAAATTGTATGAGAGATAATATAATCGAAGTCCTAAGAAAATCATTTTTTTCATACATTTTCTTCTGGTGAATTCCTTATTCCTGAGTAGAATTTATTTACGATTTTGATCTTGCCCTGCTATTATTTTAAACAATGATAATTAAAATTTAAAACAAAAAAAATGTATTGTCCCTCGGGAAATTTATTCTCTTTCCTTCCAGACGTGCAATTTTTCTCTTGGAAATCGCCATGACGATTTAAAATAAAAAAAAATCGGAGGCACTTCGTGGAGACAAGACCGAAAAAATGGCCGAACGTTTGAACCATTTCCAGAAATGACAGACAAGATTTCTAGGAAAATTATAAAAACTTCACGATTAATTACACCTTAAAATTTAATTTCCATTTTATCCAATTGCATTGCGACTTTTTTTACTTCAAAGCGAATCAAATCCAAAAAAAATTTCCCTCAAAATTGCGAATTCGTCAAATTTGAATGCACGTCCCAGCGCTTCCTATCGTTTGCAAGTGATATTTCCATTCGCATTTAGAATTCCTCGGATTTCATACCGACCCAAGTAATGTCAGAGTTTTACTCATTGCACTCTTACCTTGAGAGAAGTCGGTACTCAAAATACGATGAGCTCTCTAAAAATAAATACTGATTATTGCAATAATACTCTCTCAGTATTCCATATTTATATCAAATATATTCATTGAACAAATTTGAACATGCAGCTGACACGAATTTTTGGTAAGCCACACCAGCCACAGCAGCCACATCATCTTTATATACCGGCAGCTGGTAAATAGTCCATTTGGAACTTCAACTGCACGTCATGCGGAAGAAATATATATATATACCATATATATTCAAATTTTCCGCTCGGAAAATTTTCCACCATTTTTTAATCTCCAGAATTT
>NW_011887776.1:549568-627132 GCF_000806365.1 Fopius arisanus
CTGTTCTTATCCTAGTCCCATGGGGTGTTTTCCCACGTTTTTCCGAAAAATATTCACGTGAAAATTATTCGCTGCACTTTATGTCCCAGTAAAATTTTTCGTGTAGAAGCATAATAATTCTGTCGTGGGAACTGAGTTCACCGAGTGGACACACGAGCATTGCCAAAAGTTGTAACCAACATCTGGAAGTGATTTTCTAGGAGTGGGCTGTAAAAGGTGGGTAAGGTTTATCTCCTACCTGTGCGCACTGCAAGGTGTCTCATCCGGTCATACACTCGGGGAATACCCTCTCTGGTTCGCCTATCATCCGACCTACACAAACAAATTCCCACAGATATCCAAAAAACAAAACATTTGTATTCCCCACACGACGATAAATATTCCTATTAAATTACGCACCCTCGATTACTTGCGAAATTCCAAATTAGAAATTGCAATTTTTTCCAAGGCCGGTTTTCACCCCATATCTCAGAATCGAAGGCGCAAAGCGAATTTTTTGGTAGAACATTTTTTATCCAAAAAAATGAGAGCTACAAAAAAGGTATTCACGAAAATATCCATATCTCCCTTCAATTTCCATAAATCAGTGAAAAAGGGGTATGAAAAAAAATTGAGTTATCAAAATTAAATAACTTGCCGAATTCACCCAAAAACTATCCCAAAAATATATAATAAATATATAATACGATTGAAAAACAAAATTCCCGCCTCCATTATCGTAAATAGATAGCCCGAGAGCATAACACTAAATTTTTTCCTTCGCCGTGAAAAAAAAAAGAAAAGTCCTGCCGAGAAAGCCTTGAAAGTCCAGTAAGATCGGTCGACAATTTTCCAGGAAAAATGAGGTTAAATAAAATAGACGTAAATGCGCATGTCCAAACGGGTAAAAGCGTGGCGGATGAGCCCCCGCGGAATGGGGCGTGGCCAAGTGCCATCACCCCGATCCTATCCTATTCGTTTTTTGCGCAATAACCGGACCAATGACGAGCCGAGGCGTTAACGCTCACTATTCCATGAAATACAGATACATACTCATCTCACTTGAAGCCCCACACAATCATCCTCCCAACGCTTATAAAGCCCACAACCCGGAATCGACCAAAAACGGGGGTTGCTAAAATCAACGCTCCACCAATGCCTCCAATCCTCAAAATTCAGAGTATCCTCTTACTCCTCTGAGCTCGGTCTAACCAGTTTTACCTCAATGACCGACACCTATCCTCTCCCCTAATAATAAATTATAAATCAATGCATGAGTGAGACAATTATTCGATAAAACATGTGAAAATAACGACATGTCGAAAAAAGCCTCACATCAATCTAAAATCCCCCTAAAATCTACTTAAAACTATTAATTAACAAATAAACAAAAAAAAACACTCAAGTGACGCAATCGAATTAAAATGACCTATCGTATCTGTGTGATTTCTCCGAGAATTTCTATCGTCTCGTGAGTATCATTACAATCTTTAATGACAGCTTGCACTTAATGTTTAGACAGAATTATAATTATTAGGATTAATAATCATTTAGTGGCGGTATCATCTTTTAATGTCGTCGTTAACGCGTGTTTACATTTACGATTAGGACCTGATTATAGGGACAATTAACGGTAATTTGTCGGGAAATTGGAGACAGTGTCGTGTTGCTCTCACACTCTCTGTGAATTTTCTTTCATTTTCAATGTCACAGCCGCAAAGGGGCGTGTCATTTCCTGAAGTCATTTATAGGAAAAACCGGACGAGATCACCGGAGTTAATGTGATCCTTCCGTACCGTTTTTCCTCCATCCAATGTAATATTACACTCTTGTTGTTTTTAGTTTATTCAGTGGTAAGTTCAATGATTCCGAAATTCCCTCAGCTGTCAGTGATCCTCAATGAATTGTTATTATTACTCTAATTACTCCAACTGTATATTGTTTTTCTATTTATTTATTATCCCCGGAATTCAACTCTTTTATTATTTTTCCGTTCTCCCTCGTTCGATAATTCTTCGCTCCCTCGATTATTTATTTTTATTTTTCACTTTCTTCGGTTTTATTTTTGGACAATGGAGACTTTGTTTAGGGAAAT
The DNA here is from genome assembly GCF_000806365.1 of Fopius arisanus. Taxonomy (NCBI): domain Eukaryota; kingdom Metazoa; phylum Arthropoda; class Insecta; order Hymenoptera; family Braconidae; genus Fopius; species Fopius arisanus. The sequence continues at coordinate 551,643 of NW_011887776.1, forward strand.
GGCGTGAACACATCCTGTCACGTACGCCAAATTAATGTTTAAACTTGGTTTTGGTTTATTCAGTGTTTTGCAACAATTTTAAAATATCCGTCTTATTGTTTGCTCCTCGATTTTTCACCGCTGCTTGGAAATATTATTATTGTTTATAGTTGTGGCTCGTTTTTTTTTTTAAATCCCAGCGACTTCCCGTTGGCTGTCGGGCCTGTGGTAATAATTGCACATGCGACAGAGGTAAAGAAAAAAATAAAGTACTGCGACAGTAACATACGTAGTCAAAACATTGAAACATTCAACCGAGAGTGACCCTCTCGCTGCTGTTCTTCAGTATAAAACTTATTTTCTGTAATTCTCTCGTTCTGCATTTTTAATTATTTAAAAAAAAACAATCGATTGGATTTTTATATGATATTTTTGGAAATCTTGGCACCCGACGTGAATTCGCGGAGAGAAAAGTCTGATAAAAATAGAGATCCAACAAAAAATAAAAATTTACACAATGTTACGTAAAAAATATTAAACATAATGATTCGTCCAGTTGTTTATTAAATTCTGATGATTCCAGGAGAATCAACTTTTTCCGGAAATCTTAATATTTCAGATTTTTTTATTATATTTTTATAGAAATTCGGATTACGTGAAGCGTTCGGTCATTTTTTATTCAGTATTTTTCTCTTTGAATTATTATGTGTGGGATTAAAGTTGCTTGTGATTGGTGATCACGAGAGCAAAATTTATAATGGGTGGGGGTAACAGCGTGGTGCGAATGTGTCAAAGTCTTAAAAGTCTGTGATTCGTTTCGTGTCACTTATATCGTCAAGCCACGAATTTTCAGTGATTATTATTCGTGATTAATCAGGACATCCGTGGATATTGTTAATTTAAAAATTTCAATTAATTAAGATTGTGACGAGTATGAGTACATAATTATGAGCAATGCTGCGAGTGGAAAGAAAAAAAGATTTTGCTCGCGGAAATTTCGCGGAAATTACGCGTTCGTCATGAACAGATAATCCACTATTCTAAATTGTGAATCATTCATAAATTATTAAGGAGATCATTAATTCTTGTGTGAATTCAGTGGATACATTCCAGAATAAATTAATTTAATTTAAATTACGTGAGATCAGAGTAATTCTGGAGTGAAGTGGCGTGCAGTGAAAAATACACGAATGAATTTTAATAATTTTCATTTATATTTCGATACCGTCACCCTCAAATTCAGGTTTGTTCCTTAATTTTCCGCCATTTCACTACCACGTCATTAATTAATCCTTGAAAATACTGAGATGAATGACTTTTACCCGGCGTGCCAATTAATTTTCCCAGAAAAAGCTGCATCATAATTAATTTCTCAAGAATATTTTCAAAATACCCGCCAATAATAAACGACCTGATTTGCACTTCTTCTATTTCTCCCAGGTGATTCATGTCCTTTAAATGCATGTAATAATTATGCGCTGACATTTGCAATTACTACTCGACCCGAGTAATTTAATTTTTCCACTTTCTCCGGTGAATACCATTTTCCTCAGTTTCTCTTTCAATTACTTCTCGTGAGTATCGATTCTCTTTTTAAATTCTTCCTCAAATTTTGTAAGTGATAGAGGTAATTATTGAACCTCCGCTGGTCTTTGTAGATGAGTTCCCTCGGTCTAAAAACTCAAGTCTTTTCCACTCGTCGAGGATGCTGTGTCAGCAGAATATACTCCCGCTTGTTATGTTATCGTACTGCTACATATATACTACATGAATCTCAACTGTTACACATCCTTACATATCCCATCACCCCCAGTCTGAATAAAAAATTTAAATTATTAATCCAATTCGTTCTCTTGCAATAAACAAAAATAATTCATTCTTCTAAAAATGTCAGGTCGGAGTAAAATTTTCACCGCATCCCGGAATTTATTTCTTGTAAAAAAATTCTGGGAATTCAAGGAGAATTTTCTCTATCACTTTGCCCTCTCCTCTATTTTTATTTTAACGCGAGGCATTTTTTAAAGTTTGTTTCCGTGTATTTATATTGTTGCACAGAATTTAAAAAAAAAGTGACATCACTCCGTCTGCTAACGAAAAAGAATTACATTGTACGTGCCAGGCTTGAAAACATTAGCGAACATTTCCTTAACAATTATCTACAATGTTATTGTTCTTCCAGCGCTTTCGTTAAAATAATCGCAAAGTGATCAACTGCTGACAAGAATACATGGTTATCGTCACGTCTCGAGCCACAAAATATTCCGTAATAATTTATTTAAGCTGATTAGATACAGGATAAAACAATAGTATAATTTACTTTTATATTCGCGGCGATTGAAATTGAGTGACCGATGAATGCCTCACCTCTTATTCTAATAATTAATTATACTCAGAATTAATAATAAAAAAACAGCTAGCGCATTCCAAAATCGTTGCTTTCAATTAAAAAAAATTCATGAATCCATCTGTCAACCGTCGGCAGATCAACAAATTGAATAACAAATAGAAATAATCCAATGGAAATTAAAATAGTACATCAAGATTTCAGAAAAAATTATTGACATCTCAAAATAATTTCCGCGTACCCACCTCCAATCACACCCCAAAACCTCAACCTCCCAAAAACTCAGAAATCCCATCGATTCTCTCGATTCTCTCCTCTCCAAACATTGCAAAACATTAAATCCCACAATCGATTCTCCGACACGTCCCGAGCCTAAAACCCCGGTGCAAAAAAAAAGAAAAAGAAAAAAAAAGGCGGCATAAAAAACAATAAAATGTATTGCCCTTCATGACTTCTGAAATCGGAAGGAATTTCAGGAATGACAGACCACAGGGGTGGTATATTCAATGAGGGATGTGGAGAAAAAAAAAAGAGAGAAAAAGAGAGGGGGAAAAAAAAAACGTTGCCACAGGCACGAACTGGAAATTGGGATAGTTTAAAGCGCAACTTAAAATGCATGATCACACACAGAGGTGAAATAAAGTTTGAATGCATCTTTTAGTTTTTGGGGGGAGGGTGGGGGTTTGCTCTGGAGAATGATGAATCGTCGACGTAAGGCCCTGTGTTTTTGTCAACCCCTGGGGATGGGTGAGAAAAAGAGAGAGGGATGAAGTGTCCAAAAGGTGGATGGTTTTAACTCCGAGGACACAGGGATCGGTGGAAGGGATGGAAGAGACCGAGAGGGGAAGGGGTAGAAGACCAAAGGGGGTGGACATTAAGATGGGGTTCTCGGGGTGTATTTGGGGCGTATAACCAAAATGCTGTTCAAATGCATGGGGAGGAGAACCTTAACTGGCTCGGTGGGAGTTTTAGGGGGAGACAAAAATAAAAAAATAAAAATAGTAACATCAAGTTTTACGGATGTAGGTGAGTCCGATGAACAGGAGTTAAGCCGTTGTACGATTGCGAAGTCGCGCACCATTTCGTGTCCTGGACCCAACATACCCAACTATTCAATGTGTCACGAACTACTGAACGATTCAACAATGTGTCTCAACTCCTCTTTGTAAAATAATTCTCGTCTTTGATTTTATTTTTATTTTTCACTTGAGAAGATAATCATAAATTCAGGGATTAGTTATTGTACGTCGGATTAAAAGGATTTAGGTAATGGGAATTAATTACCAGTAATTGGTATTCCAGGGTTTAATTTTTTATTTAGTTTTTAATTTGTTTGGTGGATTTATTTATTTATTTAGACGTATTTACGTGGGGGTGATTGGAGATTATGTTTAATGTTAGAAAGGTAAATAGATGTCTGGGTTTTTAATTTCGGTTGACGATTTTAAGTTAGTGTCAACTCAAATTTGTATTTGGGTAAATAGGGAGATGTTGTTTGGGTTAAATATTGAAAAATTATAACCCTTTGGAGATGATTTACCTCGAGGATAAATTTTATCCTGGGGTTTATTTGGATAGCAGAGGTTGGTGGAACCTTGAGACAATATTAAATACTTGAATACTTCAGATTTTCAAACAATTTATCTTGTTTAAATATTTAACGCATAATTATGAATATTCATAACATTTTTTACACCATAAAAGGGTGTACCACAATAAATAAATATAAAAAATAATAAATAAATAAAAAATGATTATCAATTTATTATTTATTATAATTGATTTATTTATCTCGCAGTGACCGATAGGAATTCCGCATTCAAATGATTCTTCAAAAATCTCGGCCACCAATTCTTGTAAATTGGATTGAATTTTTCCGAAAAAAAGGCCTCCCTCACTTCCTCGGAAGTGGGGATTTCCCCGATTCAATCCTCGACCCGAGTTGGCTCTGAAAAAGGCATGCGCACCCTTGAGGCGCATCCAGTATTCACCACCGGATAATGATGAGCTGATTGAAACAAAAATCTGAGAGTACCAAGCAATCCACAATCCAAACATTCAGTCAAAATCATATAAAATTATAAAACCGAGATAAATAAAACAAAAAGGCTGTCGCAGGTTAAAACCGAGGGAATGTTTTGTCAATAGGCGCAGGTTCACTTGAAAATTCAAGGTGTAAAATAAATACAGAGGGATTGAACGTAGGCAGTGGCCAAATAGTCAGTCAGAGAACTTTTAAAACTTGCAACACATGTTTCGTATTAGATGTCGCCTACCTGTCTTCAGGGTTTTATTTCCTGACCCGTCTGCGCGCACCGGCTATTGAAATACGACCAATAGAACACATGTTTCCCATAAAAATTGGGATTTCCCCAAGATTATTTACAGGGCCATTTTCCCCTTTAGCCTTCATACTCCATTGGCAAAAAATTCACAAATTTTCACCAACTAGTCGTCCGAATATCTGAAAATTTCTAGATCTCGCATAATTTCTTTATCTCGCTGTCTCTGGTGCTCTCACCTCTTTCCGAGAGATTCTCCACTAAAATCTCATCCCTCCCTCTCCCACCCTCTTCCTCCCCCGCAGTCTCACCTCACTCTCCCCCCAATACCAGCACAAGGTAAATGCGCCATGTCTGTCTCCCCCAGAGCAACTCTCTCTCCCTCTCTCTCTCAATTTTCCTTCTCTCTCCCTAAAACCCATAGGAATACTCTATACCCTGAACAGTGTTGGTTCATACTCGAGCGTTTGCCCCGCACAAGGGTGGAGCCTATTCCACACCAAGGCCACAGTACAACCCCCTTTTGGGTCCATCACCGATCTTGAAAATCTACAACGAAAACGTGACACCCAAAGCTGGTACCAGTCGAGATACTCAAGTGCCAGTGATCGAATCGCCAGACTAACCCGCACCTTACAATTTTACTTTTTTACACAAATTGTTTTTTATAACCAAACGATTCCACGAATAGTTTGTAGTGCCAAATCGTGACGTGCAGTGAACACAAATTAAATTATTCTCTCAATAATCATCAGCACAAATTCGTGATAATAAATGAAATCCATAAATTATTAATCTCGTTATTCAAAAATAATTCATTATTGTTTATTGCTATCAATGGCACCGATGATTGAACGCCATGGACGCACCTCGAATGTCGTTCTCGCGAGTGATCCATACGTCGCGAGTTGGCGATACAAACAATCACTCCAAAGAAAAACAGTTCGTCTAGTCGAAGGTACACGTAAAATCCGTTATAATTTATTGTACACTCAAATTAGCCAGTAAATATACATATACATACTGTTGGCTTGACGGCCGGCCCTCAATGGGAGTTCTGCGAATTCTGTATGAGAAATTGTGTGTAACTGAGAGCCGTCGTCGAGGTGGATTTGCAACGCGGTGAGAAAGAGAGAAAAAATTGCACATGGTTTTGAAAAAAAAAAGGATACGACGTTACGGTCTATCACCAGGAGAAACTCTCACCTCTCGGTGTTGGTGTGACGATGCATGCACTGTGGAGAACCAGCCCCATCGAGACCTGAGGCCCTTTTGCCTTTTTTATACCTCTCCCATACTTCAATTATACACAGAATGTAGTTTCATTTTTTAAAGATGAATTATTCACGATAAATTTGCATTGTCGAGACGTTCGTTAGAGCATTGGAATTTTTTTTATGACGAGGGAGGGATGCTCTCTTATCCGCCTCGTTTCATCCCTCGTCTAGATTTTCTCCACTTTTAATAATGAGACATCGGTTGCGAGAAAAAGATTTCAAGTGAAACCGACAATTACTCCAGATGAGATTTGATATTATTCTGTAATAATAAACAATTCGATCCAGAGATGTAGATAAATTTATAGTTTAATTCTCCTGATAAAAAAAAACACTGGCAGTGAACTAGAAAAATTATAAAGACAAATTAATATGCGGAATCAGATAATGAATTTGATTTTGGACCTAGGTCACTGTGCCCAATCAGACACCGTGGACCTAAATTACAGCCACCACTTGGACCATCAAAATAATAACAACAATCCCCACGTGAGCAACAACAACGAGGAGCACTCGATAAATCCAAATCAGCACAATTGCATTGGCAATCCACCACAGGGCGGTGTAATGAAGGAGAAGAGTAAAAATGCTGCGCGTTCGAGACGCGAGAAAGAGAATACAGAGTTCCAAGAGCTCGCTAAATTACTACCACTTCCTGCAGCAACAACATCGCAATTGGACAAAGCAAGTGTCATAAGATTGACGACAAGTTACCTGAAGATGCGAGCGGTATTTCCAAACGGTAAGAAGACCAACCACGATGATACCTTGTTATTCCATTCACCAGGGGTACCATCCATTCTCTCAAACACCTCTTCACTATTAAATGACAATCGATGGGATATCCGAGACTTTTTAGTAGGAGGAGCAAAAAATAGCAGAGGAGAAGACGGCGATGACGCACCACATGAAGCATTAGTACTTCTGCTTCTTTTTTTTTTCCCTTTTTTTTTATTTTTTCACCCTCCCGCCACACATACCGTTTGCTTTGTAAGCAAAGCATGGGGGCTGTTGTTAAAGCGGTTACAATAGCACTGTGTCCCATCCTTTTTGTCGCGCCCTCTTATTCCTATACCACTTATTCCAAACTTGTAGACCGGCCTTACACGTCGTTTCAACTTCAAAACCCCAATTGAATTTCAAGTGGCCGCATCCCTCCGGAATAAACTGACAACCACCAGATACTAATGCGTCTTTATACCTTTGAGTTCGATTTAGGGTACCTTTTTTGGAGAGTTATGTCTAGCTTTCGTCGATTCTGGGGTACGTCATTTGGTTTTTTATCTTTTATCGCATTTAATCCGGAATTCGGTGGGGAATGAGAGAAATATTTGCGTATCCCAGTCTTCGGAATCTATTTGAAAAATTTTATTGATGAAACATTGAGTAAAATTCAAAATATCCTCGTGCTTGAAATGTAATTAATTATTTTTATAATTCATTAAATATCAATTGAATAAAAATATGGATTGAATAAATATAATTGTGAGGATAATTTCTTCAGGTTTAGGAACTGAATGGGGAGCGCCGACGCCGGCGATAAATGATCCTCGAGACGCAGCGATAAAAGAATTAGGATCTTATCTCCTCCAGGTACGTGAATAATTGAATAATTACTCACCCAGTAATTTCATGAACCTTTGTAAAAAAATTGTGTTGAAAGTTGAAATTATTTTCAGACTCTGGACGGATTCATCTTCGTTGTAGCTCCAGACGGCAAGATAATGTACATAAGTGAAACAGCGAGTGTTCATCTGGGTCTATCACAGGTTGAATTAACCGGAAATAGTATTTTTGAGTATATTCATCCAATCGATCATAACGAGATGCTCGATGTTCTGAGTTTACCTCTTCCTGGCTCAGGTCGTGCCTTTCCACCTCCAAATGCACGGGGTAATATCGAGCTCGAGCGTGCCTTTTTCCTCAGAATGAAATGCGTTCTGGCAAAGAGAAATGCTGGATTAGTAACATCGGGATGGAAAGTAAGAAATCATTTCTATCCCCTAGCTGCTAATGCCACCCTTCGAATTTTTCGAAATATTGGTGCAATAAAAGAGGGTAGAGGGGCGGGTGAAAATTACGTGTGATTAAGAATGGGGAGATCGAGAGCAGAGGGACAAGTATTTACTGAGCTAAATTGCTCAACATATGCTCATGGTTTTTCTACATTTATGGATTAAATTCTTCAGCCAATCGAATTAATTCATACGTATGATTTGGAATAATCAGGGGTTCTTTGTGGATTTCCGTGCGTGAGAGTTGACACTTGGGAGACATTCACCTCACTGCTTTAAAAAAATCTCCCTAACAAATTAATTCCATATCCGTCGTCATACGAGTACACCCGAGAATTTATAATTTTATTTTTTTTCTTTGGTCAAGTACCACTTGTTCTTACTCCCAGTATGTGCAGAGAAAAATTGAAAAATGCAGTCTACGTATTACGAGGCGTTGAAATTTTTACGCATCTGCGATGCAGATGCACATGCAAATTATCACTAGTGTCACTAGCTTTTATCCCCTTTTCCAATTACTCGTCTTGTTATTCCCCTTTATCCTTGGAAATTGCTAATTTTCAAGCACTTTTTCGCCACCCCACATTCTCACTGGATTCTAATGAAATTATTAACTCTACGTGGAACGATTTAAATATACAGATTTTTTTAATACAAGTCTCAATCATGAGAGAATCGGATAGAATGTAAAAATCGTTTGTAGTTTAATTACAAATTATCGAAACGCTCGAACAAATTATCGAATTATAAACAAATTAATCACTCGAACCATCGGGTGGATTTTTTGTTAATGTTTAATTGTTGTCTCTCCTGCAGGTGATTCACTGCTCTGGCTATTTAAAAGTCATAGCCCGTGGTCCTTCCTACGAGGAATATCAAACGATCGGTCTAGTTGCCGTAGGTCACTCACTTCCACCCTCAGCAATAACCGAAATAAAGCTTCATCACAATATGTTCATGTTCCGTGCATCACTGGATCTCAAACTCATATTTCTCGATGTCAGGTACGTACAATAAATAAATAAATTACCGATTATTTTTTGTTCATTACCAATCTCAAACTGCGCGGTGTAAATTTCAATGGGAAAATTCTTGATGGACAGCCATTAAAATCCGGTTCAAGTTACCCAGTTCAATATTCACCCACTGTGCATTACTACCGATTCTTTTTTTTTCCTGTCGTTTTTTTTTATTTCATCAACACCCAGAGTAAATAAAATCTGTCGCAGCAGCGCTGAAATGAAAACGATATCCACTGGGAACGGCGTCATGTGCTTCGTTATGTGTATTAAGTCGTCGAAAAAAAAAAGAGAAAATTGAAATGCAGGAAAAAATGACTAAATAAAGAGTATATCTGATTTCAGTGTGAAGGACCTCACGGGCTACGACCCCCAGGATTTAATCGAGAAAACACTGTACCATTACGTGCACGGATGTGATATTTGGCATCTTCGAGAGTCACATCAGATATGTAAGTCAAATTAATTCATTAATTTTTTAACTTGAAGAGAATAAGACGAAAAATACAATCAAATAATTTATATTATTATTATTTATGGGGTGCATGTAGTAAAGTTTCATAATTTACCATTTACCATTTACCATTTACTACATAGAACATAAAAGAGGAAAACTCAACACGATTAGCGCTATCGTTGTTTGAACAGACCCGCAGTTTGACGAGCATTAATCGGTGGAGCTCTCACTTCACCCTCTCTTTCCCTCAACAATTTTCATCCCCTCCTTTCCCTCGAGCAAATCCCACATAATGTTCTGCACGTGTGATTTTCATATCCCCAATATTAGGATTTTGTTATAATTTTTTCAAGTTCGATTCGTATTTCATCACCGCCGTTCAATCATGCAACGGTGAATAAATATTTTTTAATGAGGACGTAAATTTCTTTTCAATTCGTCGGTGACAACTTGAATTCATCCCGCTAGACGAATATTTTATATTAATTAGTCAATGGACGATTGATAGGAACACAGCTTTTTTTTTTTTAATGATTGCAGTGTTAATGAAGAGTCAAGTAACAACAAAATACTACAGATTCCTAACGAAGTCTGGAGGATGGGTATGGATGCAATCGTACGTGACAATAGTAAACAATTCCCGAAGTTCAAGACCACAATGTATAGTATCAGTGAACTACGTACTATCGGATAAAGAGGCAGCGCACTTGGTTCTCAATTCGGAGCAGAAGGCCTCAACAATACCAGGAAATCAGCCATCAGCTCCATTATCATCAAATTGTGGTATCTCCCGAGACATGGGAGTTGATGAATCCCAATGCAGTCCAAGTCCGCCATATCTCCAACGTGCCAGTGAACCCCAAGTAGTTGATTTTGCTGATACATCATACTCAAACACCGGTGAATACATGCCAGCACCAGCCCACATGAATCACTACCAGGCTAATTACCCAACAGCCCAGAACACAGCACACCAGGGCTCTGGTCCAGGAGGTGGGCCAAATATCCACGAGGACACAGCAAATTATTACCCATTAGAGCTTTTTTATCAATACGCTGCAATGACACAAGACGGTCACGGTCAGCCTCACCTGTTGCACCACAACAATCAGAATCTCCAACAATCCCAGTCTCAACAGCACCCAAACAGCCCCCAACATCATCACCATCAGAAAAAACCCCCGTACTCATCTCCATCGAGTTCTTGTGGTAGTTACGATGTCCCTGAGAGCTGTGCACATTTATCAAGTCCTCTGGCTAATACCGGGCCGTATCATCCAAATGTTCCCCACAATAATCACCTTCATCATTGCCATCCAATGCTGGATGATCACTCATCACCACCTGAGCCCTACAATGACTCGACCGTCGGTTACGTTCATCCAAGCTGTGCATTCAATGACAACAACAACTCGTGCTTCGTTGGTAATGGAACAAATTCATCAATGCAAAACCATCATCCTCACAATCCCCATAATCCCCACAATCCACATCAGACGTACTCACCGACAGCGGGAACGAGTCATCATCATCACGAGCACATACAGCACGTGGATGGTCCAATTTACACGAGTGTCATCGTTGAATCTCAGCAGTACAGCTCAAGTAGTGTTCCAAGTATACATCAGAGTGTTCATGGCCATCAGCAAGGTGTTATTAAAGGGGATTCACCTGGTGATGCTGCCACAACTGTTACGACAGCCCCAGGCAATTCTCCAACGACCAACAATACAACTTTTACCCCAACAACCCTCACCACTTCTGTAACAACTTCAAAATCTGAGCCTGTGTCACCAGTTTCAAATGGCAGCAAGTGTGATACACCCATGAATCTCATTGGTAAAACACCAATCTGTCAGGATAGAAATGATTTCTCAATGTACACCAAGTGCGATGATAAGAGTGTTCTTGATCGTCAGGGTATCACCAAGTATTCATTCATCGCTGGATTCTCGGGGACGTAATCCATTTATTCATTTTATTGTAATTGTCATTAGAGTTTTTATTATAGAAAGGAGAATGTAAGTTAGGAATGACTATTTCTCGCGCTGGCCGTGGGTGCTAGACATCCGACGTTATGATCACGTCACTAATTTTTATTTGGTAATATTGGTTGGAGATAAATTATGCTGTACATATGGAATTCGGCTGTATTTATGTAATTAAGTATAATATATTATTTTTTTTTATTTATTTAAGCTTATTTGTGAGTATGATTGAATCCTTGAATTGTGGTTTTCTCTTGATTTCGAATTATAAACCCCCAAGACTGACGGATCAACGAGTTTAATGACCAAAGAGCCATCGATTCGCAATTTTTCATCACAGGGTCCAAAAAAAAATAATAGAAAATCAACATTTATCTGTTTTTCATTAAAAAACGATATTTAACTGAACAATTTTCTCTGTACGTAAATAGAAATTAATCTCATTTATAGATGAAAATAAAACAACATTTGCATGAGTTCAATACAATAAATCATCTACACTCTATATCCACAATTGCGTAAATCAATGAATACTTAGGTGATAGATACATGTAAATAATGTAATGATGTATTATTTAAATGGAAAATACACGATATATTTTTGTTCGAAATCATTAACACGTGTTATCGTCAAAAAATTTTCATGGCAGAGGGGAAAACAATGACTGGAGTAATTGCTCTGTATGTGAATGTCGTATTCTGTGACTCGGGAGTTGTTAGGATTGAATAGCGCCTGGAGAAAGAAATAAAAAGTCTAGGACATTCGTTTCAAACCAGCATGGGGTTTGTTTGACACTGGTTCCAGGCACGTGGCATCATCGCCCAATTGTTCATTCAACTATCCAGCATCCGAAGGCCCGTCTCATTTTCAAACCGGACAAACGTTTTTTTTTTTCTTCATCTCCGAACCAATGAAACCAATGATGGCTGCCAAGTCACTGGTAATCATCCCTATTAAATTCTACTACGGAGGGCTTTCTCTGTAATTGGTAGGAAAATAAATGCCACGAATTGTCACCCCCGAGGGCTTTTTATGCGCCCATGTGAATTCATGTGAGCCGATGGACACGCGTTTCCCTCGTTAACTTCTTATATTCAATCTCAGGGGGTGTATTTTCTTTGTTTACTTGTCCCAGATATCTATTATTTCACGATATAAAGGAATATTTATTTTTAATTCCCATACCAACACTGCGACATGGAATACGACTGGAAATTCTTGCTCTTCCGTGATTTTTTTAAATAAACAAATATCTGGAAGAAAGTGTTATTATTTTTTTTTTTTGCAATTCAGCAATGGATTCTCAACTCCGTGGATCCCCTCTGAGTAAAAATCTCATCCTAGTTATGACTACTAATCCAGCAAAAATCCCCGAACATAACATGGGGAACCCCCCGGGTAAACACTTGACAGGTTGCGTGCACTGTGAAAGCACTGCAGACAGGAAAGGGGCATTTTCTTCAAGGACTTAACACCCATTCTCAGGATTATCATAATTTTTATTGATATTGAACAATTCAATTACGAAAAAAGGAGCAGAGTAAAATAAACCAAACAGCATTGATTGTCTCCAATAAAAAAATACAAACCTACAGAAATTTATTGACGTACTTCCGGGTGGTGGGTGAAGAAAAAAAAAAAACAATTGGTGTAAAATATACACGTATATAAAATGTTGTATACTTGATGTTGTATATGGAGGTATATAAAGCGGTGTGCGCAATCAGAGGGTGGAGTGAGGTCGACTGAGGGGTTTAGGAGGGTGTGGGAGGGGCTAGGGGGATGAGGAATAGAATGCTTTAGGCGTCACCAAGGTTACGGCACGTAACACCACCCACGACTGTCTTGCCCAATGTGTTTGCTCAATGATTTTATACCAATTATAGACTATCCCAAGCTCTTGCCTTGGCTGGTGCACAACTGGGTGCAGGCTCTCTTCACCCACCATTAAACCCGTCGCGTGTTACCCCCGTTGTTTCACGTTACATCGTGCCACTGCAACAACCCTCCAACCCCTCGCACTTATCATTATTTCTTTTTATAAATGGTATACATTCGTACAATAAATTTTTCATACCTATCTGTCGCTGATAATGTTAATAATCATAATAATAAATTATTGAATATTTAGTGGTTGTTGAAATGTCGCAAATTATTCGGAATTGATATTTCGGATGGAGCAATCAAAACAGTTTTTTATCGGTTTAATATAATGATATATTTTTATATGGCATTTAGGATTTATATAAAATATATTTTCATTCTTTTATAAATTATGAACAATAAATTACAATAAAGGATAGACATTCGTTTTTTTTTGGGATGAAGGTATAATATGGCGGGCGAAGAATAATTTGGAATTTTTGGACCACTTGAACAGCCATTGAAATTTATTAGGAATTTAAATATTCTTGATTTAAGAATGAATTAGATTCGAAGTCTACTTAGATTTCATGATTCAAGCGTTGAATACTAGATCGAATATTCATTCGTTGACGGGTTCTTTATGTGTGTGACACATGAGTAGATTCTTTAGATCTGATGCATAAAAAATGGATGATATACTTCAAATTCTTTGGACCTTCCCAAAACCTTTGGTCTTCTTTTATAAATTATGAGACGATAACTACAAGGACTCCGTACCACATTGAATTTTCTGACGTTTTGGGATAACATGAAACGTGACTAATAAAGAAACGATAAAATTTTTTCCTCCACGTCCTAATGACATTCACATAGATGAATCATTAACATGATTATGACGGTAAATATCTCGAAAGTGAAATTTTCAGAACTCAAATTTTCTCGACTTATTTTATAGCGACGAATATATATTTTAATTTATAAATTACGACGTACGATTTTTGTAAACAATATTAACAGCGGGGAATGTGTAAAATAATTCAGAATTTCGATCGAGCCTCCTGATAATTCCCATAATCATTCAACTTGGCGCTGAATGGTTGAGAAGGTACTAAATCACTTCCATTGTACATGGAGTATCCACGCCTTGACAGTTCTTCACCTGGCACAATCGTCGGATTTGAATAACAAAAATCTGCCATCATGTTCCTCTGACTATGCAAGCGATTCGATCTGATGAAAATATATTTTGATTTAAAAGCGATTAAAATCCCCAATCAAACGGGTGCTTATCGATATTATTCATTCTATCACTCACCGATCATGTGTGAGTCGATTGAGTTTGACAAGGATAACACCGACGAGAATCAAAAGAATGACAATACTACCACCACCAATTCCCCAGGTGATATAAAACCTCAGCCATATATCCTCAATGGTATCCTAAATATGATTAAAACAATGATAAAACATTTTTCCCTTAAAAACCAAACACCATCACTCACCATATCAATTTTTTATAATTTACTGAATCTCTTCACCACAAAAATTAACAATTCTCTTCACGACTTTGTCGTTCATGTGCGGTAGAATGAAAATTGTCAACTGTATTCCACCATTACTCTCTCGCTTCAGATCACCGAGAAATTCCTATCAGCCTTGTTATCATTTTCAGTGTATAAGATAGCCTTAGATACGTACACATCATGGCTGTACTTAATACCTGATTTCATATCGCATTCTTTTTTTTTAAAATCACATACTAATCATCAATCAACAGAGTTTAATAATCCCACGAAAATTACTCATTCGTTGTCTTCTGCAGTCACGTATGACGATCATGCGACTAAATTCCGTGATAATTTTCTTCCTCAAGTTGAGAATCTTCCAACTGTGTACACAATGCTAATTGACCTCGATAAAATTCCTTCCTCCTTTCCCCCCTCTCTTTTTCACTTAAGACAATCGCTTTGTAATAGCTCATTATCGGTTTTATACAGAGTCAACGGTTTCTCTCTGGTAAAGAGTGTAATCAGGGATTTTTCTCGTGAATATTTTGTGGGTCATGAGGTAATAAAAAATATAAGGCAGGATTATTATTGCAATGTTATAGACGTAGTAAGGAATTGGTCTGGTTGAGCCAAAAGGAGCGAACCACAGCCCCCGTCTCGTTGCATCTCTGATATGATGACTCAAGAAGCTCATTAAAATAATCCAACTGTAGTGCTCCATTTTTTCATTAGTCGAAACTTTCGATGTCAACAGCATTAAAGTCCAAAGTAGTATTGGAACTGTTGTCGAGTGTAAAAACGCTCGTTTGCTCAATCGAGTTGCGTCCTGAATAAAATTTTCATTTCATAACTCACAAAAGGAAATATTCTAATTCCATGAATTCAAATAAACGTTCTTTTGATTTATTGAATAGAGAATTTCATGTGTTCACTACTCACAGATAACTTCCAGCTCTTTGCTTGGATAAAATGATCTACATCGATGAGCGATGACATCAATGCACATGAAGTAATTTCTAGCAAATTCCTCATTACTGAGTGATTCAGTAAAAGAGTTACGATAATCCATGACAGACCGGCAATTAATGCATGTGTCACATTGTCGACAATTGCTCGAATTACTGCATGTGTTAGGTTGTCACTCAATCTGTCTCCAATTAAACAAGTTAAACCTAACAATATTGTAAAAATAATCTTGATTATTGGGTTTTTGTTGAACATGTTTTTTGTGGGTACACGTCAGTGTCAAATCACGAGACATAACCTAGACTGATAACAATAACAAACCAATGGATAAAATGAATTCCTCGATTACCAATACGAGGTGGGAGTTCTCTGGTACTAACGCGTTGAAGAGGTTCCGGTTTTAATTTGATTAATAATTTTGAATCATTCAGGAATAATTGAGGAGTGAAAAATTATAATTTAGGAATTAACCCCGGATTCGATGCGCCATCTTCTTCAGGGGGTGACATCACGTTCCTCGAGTTCTCCAAGCCCCCATTCATAACCTCTGTGTTAGTTTACTCCTTTTAAGACTTCGTAGATCTCTCAGCTATTCATCACTCAGTCAGCCCCAAGTGTCTCCAATTTTCCCAAATATTGTTGTAAGCACATTCTCGATTTTGAAGTGAATATGGCTATTCAGTGAATAATTTAATTGAGAAATCAGTGAGTTGATCAGTTAATTGAAAGTTATCACAATGACAACACCAGCAATAAGTGGTCAGAACCTGCTTCGTCCCACGGGGCTGCAGTGCAAGGATCTCCATGAGTACTTGAAATCTGGGCCTCCAGAGGTGTTGGAAAAATTGTATCACAATCCACCGATATGTCTGGCGGTTTTTCGTGAACTTCCAGTCATTGCCCGACACTATGTCATGCGTCTTCTATTCGTTGAGCAGCCGGTCCCCCAAGCTGTCATCGCATCCTGGTGCTCAAAGCTACATTCTGAAGAGCATCAGAGAGTTGTCCAGGTTCTCAATGAGTTGAATATTTGGAAAGAGGCATCTATACCTGGGGGCCTGCCTGGCTGGATCCTCAATGCTACTTTCAAGAAAAATTTGAAGATCGTATTACTCGGGGGTGGTAAACCCTGGACAATGTCCAATCAGTTGGAAACTGATAGCAAACCTAGAGACATTGCTTTTCTCGATTCGTATGCCTTGGAGAGATGGGAGTGTGTGCTGCATTACATGGTGGGATCCCAGCAGCAAGAGGGTAAAGCTTTTAATTGTCGTGGGTATTACGAGTTTCTCGTTATTGATCTCTTATTGTCATTTTTTGGGCCTTAGGTATTTCAGCGGATGCTGTCAGGATACTGCTCCATGCAGGCCTCATGAAACGTGATGAAGAAGATGGTAGTCCTGTTATTACACAGGCAGGATTTCAGTTTCTCCTTCTGGACACAGCATCACAAGTAATTGATCAAATTAGTAATTAATCTTTCATGACATGGCTCACATGACAATTTCAGATAAAAGAGCTGAAATAATATCGATGAATATAAAGAATCTTGTGTGATGTTGCACAGGTATGGTACTTCATACTCCAGTACTTAGATACCATTCAAGCCAGAAGTCTCGATCTCGTCGAATGCCTCACTTTTCTATTCCAATTAAATTTTTCAACACTTGGCAAGGATTATAGTACGGAGGGAATGTCAGAAGGATTGTTAACATTTCTGCAGCACTTGAGAGAATTTGGTCTTGTGTATCAACGAAAACGCAAGGCTGGCAGGTTTGAAAAAATATTTAACAGTAAATTGCTCTCAAAATAATCCATTATGAATAACATTTACATTTTTTTTTAGATTCTATCCAACGAGATTGGCGTTGAATATTGCAACGGGAAAGAATAAACCACTCGTGAGGGATATCGAGAAAGAGGGCTATATTGTAGTAGAAACAAATTACAGAGTCTACGCGTACACAAATTCGAACCTCCAAGTGGCTTTACTCGGTCTCTTCTGTGAAATGCTCTACAGGTAAACATCAGCGAACTTTAATTCTCTCACGCACACGTCATACAAAGAAAAATAATAGTATTTATTCCTCAGATTTCCGAATCTAGTTGTATCCATATTAACCAGAGACTCAGTGCGACAAGCATTGAAGAGTGGAATAACTGCAGCACAAATAGTCGGGTAATTGCCACTCGATTAAAAAATCATTCTCCATACATGATTAAAAAAATCCATTGATTTACTAAATTACTTCTAATAGTTATTTGCAGCAGCATGCTCACAGTAAAATGATTGAGACAGGTCCCCCAACACTGCCCCCAACAATCGTAGATCAGATAAAACTCTGGGAAAATGAGAGAAATCGTTTCTCCTTCAGTGAAGGCGTTTTGTATAGTCAGTTCCTGTCAGAAACTGACTTTGTCGTACTTCGAGATTATGCACTATCTATTGGGGTTCTCATCTGGCAGAGTGATAGGTAAAATTATCGATAATTGCAATTGAGCGTAAATAATTATGGACAATTATTTGTTTTGCAGAAAACGAACTATGGTTGTTACCAAAGTCGGTCACGATGATGTCAAGAAATTCTGGAAACGTTACTCAAAAGGCTCAAACTGACAGAATTGGTCCAAATGTATAGAATAAAAGTATGAATAAATTATTTTTTAAATGATTCATGCTGTTTCATAATGGGAAAATTCACTCTCGTGTCAGCGTTGTGGGGCTGCTTTTGGTTTTGGCATTTTTGCGAGTAAACTTTGGATCTCCTTCTTCTCGTCGTACGTTTTCCACAGCTCATAGAGATTTATTATATGTCGTGCGATCTCCTGGATTTTTTCCATATCCGCATTCAACTCGGCGAACCATGACTTCAGATCTTTTTGAAGTATTACACATGCAATTTGCAGGCACCCTGATATTAAAAAAAATTATGATCCGCCTATGAATTGATTAAATGATTAAATATTTGAATGATTAAATATTTATCATTACCTATGGCTATTTGATATGGAGGATAGAGCAGACAGACATCTGTCCTTAAACTATCATTGATTATTCTCCACGCAAGCGTTAATAATTGATCGTCAGGCCCAACATCCTGGATCAAAGTCAGGAGTGGTCTATATGGTTGATAAACAATGAGGCAGCAATCGAGATGCTCTAGAAGGTAAAATTCGCACTCCAAAATATGATTCGTGCGATACGGAAAATCTTGAGTGTAAGCATAATTGAATTTATTCTTAACTGAAATCAGGTGAAATAAATTGATATAATACATTGAATAATTGTCATGACCAGACGAGTTATTAGATTTATATTTGATAAAACTCACCTACAGTTTGACAGGTGGTAATTAGACGAGTATTGGAAATGACTCCAAACTCTTCAACTTTAGATGCCAGAAATACAGAAGTCGGAGCTAGTAGCAATGGATCAATGCATTTTAAACTATTGCGAGCATAGAAACGTTTGAAATAAACAGTTGCTGTCGCTATCACCTGTTGCCTCAATTTCAACTGCTCACCTAGTACTTGGATCACTGAAAAAAATATCGTATGGAACTCATCCAGCCTTATTGATTAAAATCCCATGATGTACTCACAATTTGCAAAAAATATGAACAACTTCTGATATTCTTCTTCGGTGAGGATTGAGATGTCGTGTTGACGTTCTCTAACCAAGTCTTGCTTATCCAGTAGCCACTGCTGGCTGTCAAATTTTAATATCAAAGTTTTCAGTACAATTATATTATATTAAACAATTTGTTTTTTGAAATCCATGGATTATGTGGGGGAAATAAATAATTCTTACTGATGAGAGCTCTGCCAAAAATTCCCAGCCATTCTCTGGAGCTAGAAATCACCTGATGAGGTTACGATTTTTCCATGGACCATGCACAATTATCATTTGAATCTTTCTCCCGAATTTATGGCTATTGGAGAAGTTGTACAATTTTTTTGACTGTTAGATATAAAAGTATTTTCATTCCCATCGATTTGTTTTCAATGCGTAATCGTAATGTTGCTAGTCTGTTATTGAAATTGAGTGGGAAAAAAATTGTAGAGTGAAATTCCCAAAGAGGATTGACTAGAGTCTCAATTCTGGGGGTTGGAGTGACCCCAGCGGCATCGTAGTACTGCACCCTAAGAGAGGGAGGGCGCAACACGCAATGCTTTTTTTTTATTTGTTTAACCGACAATTATCAATTACAAAAAGTGAAAAAAATATCGTCATGACTTCTCTCATCTTTTTTTTTTTAATTGGACAAATTGGAAGAATCCCATTTTTTCCAAGACATTTTTCCAAAAATAACACCTGCCAATCGCAAATTAAATCCTATTGCATCGAAATTAAAATCATAAAAAAAAAATGTTTTCAATCCAAAAAAGTTAAAATTCAAAAAATGGAATTGTCAAAATTGTCGAATTCCACAAAGGAAATATTGAAAAATAATGAATTACCAATTAACAATAACCCATATAAAAAAAATGTGCAATCAATAAAACATCAATACCGTAAACAGTGACCGTAAACAATAAGGTAGAACATTGGATAATGAAAAATGTAAAAAGTTGGATGGATAGACGTATGGAAGTGTCACTGGGCAAGCGTAGAATGCCTTAGAATCCAATTGGTATGTACCCTGTTATAGGCGCTATAACCCAACCGAAGTGGTGGTAGAAAAGAAGGAAGATCCATTGGAGAGATGGATATAGAGAGAAAGGATTGGTGAGTACTGGTGAGTACTGGTGAACGATAAGGAGGACAGAGGGGAAAAGAGATGGATGGATATAGAGTGAATGCGGTGGGAAAATTGAGTTGGAGTATAGGCCGAGGAAAGCAAGGAGCCAAGAGCAGCGTGAGCGCCTAGAGGGAGGAGCAGCAGCCAAAGCGCTGTGCTTCCTGTTGTTGGTGTGTTAGCCTAAAAAAAAAAAATACATTATAAAATACCTTGAAATACTGTACGGTTGTTACCAACGACCGAATGTCTCCTCAATGCGACGAAAATGGTGAAGTGTGGAGTAAAGTGGGCATTGAGTAAGGCCTTGGACATCTCAAATCATGACAGAGGCCTCAGACGAGTAAGTCAATCATTCATTACAGCATTTGTTTCATTTTTTACTCTTTCCCTCGTTCATTCCCTCAAAATTTCAAGTCAATCATTGGATGAGAAGCTCATATTTTAATTACTCATCAGTTTAAATTCTTAATTCGTCTCCTCAATCATAACTGGAGTTATAGTTCAGTTATTTTAGTTTGGGTGGTTGGAGTCGGAATGGAATTGGAGTTGTGTCGGTGTTATTTTGAATTATTATTATTTTTTCTTCACGTCTCAGCCTTGAACATCATCGTCAAACGGCAAACAGGGGTAACATTACCGATCGTTCTCTCTCTCCATCAACGGGTATACACCCACATCTACACGGATAGACACACACATTTGACGATTGTCGAGTCTCTATGTTAAATGTGTCACACACATTGTTGGGGCATTCATGAAGAGAAGTCATGCGCGGGTGTTAGTGCGTGTATGCACGTTGTCCGTTCATTCATCGAATCGATGTCAATGCGTACGCCTGTTTCCATTGTATTTCTGTCAATCATTATTCTCTCAAATATTTTATCATTAGTTTAATCATTGAGGTGTGATTAAATGCGGGGTCAATTTGAGGCGTGTATTATCATTAACACGATGCATTCATGTGTCGATCCGCGAGAATTCTTTGCGTTGTACGCCAACTGACCTGAGTGATCTAATGGAGTGTGCCAGTCCAGGGTATGGGCGTATATCAGCCTTCATTATTATTGAATTTTATCATTATTATGAGCGTACTATATACCGTCTCGGTAGTGGTTAACCACACTGGTTTATTGATTGCTCGTTTATCATTATTTTACAGTGGTAATTATCTGGTGAGGGTCCGGGCCCAGGTGATGACGAGGGATGATAGCTCTGGTGGATGGGTACCACTCAGTGGCGGTGGATTGGCCAATGTATCTGTCAGACGTAGGGCTGCATCAGGTGGAAGTTGTAGTACTGCTACTGGGGCCAGTAGTACCACATCCAGCACAAATCCAACTGCTGGATCATCACCGAGTAATAATCCAGCACCAGTTGCCATTAGCCAAAGCCATGGAACGTTGAGCACATCACCTCCTAGTACAGCTAAAAGAAGACACGAGTATCTTATTTATGGGAAACGAATTACTGATCAATCGGTATGAAGACAATTCAATAGGCAATCGTAAAAAAAAAATTACACAATCTTGGGGAGATGGCAAAATTATTCAATTCGAGGGATCCATTTTTTTTTTCACTTGCAGGTCGTTCTCAGCTGTACGATAAAAAAAGATTTTCAGTACAACAAAGTTATGCCGACATTTCATCATTGGCGCACTGGAGAAAAAAAATTTGGACTCACCTTCCAAACAGCCGCTGATGCAAGGGCTTTTGACAAAGGTGTACGAACAGCAGTTGAAGAACTTCTGGAAGGTGATATAAAAATGAGATTATTTTTCATTCATCAAGACATGATTTTATTTGTCGATCTCTATCCGTATTTCAAACAATTTTTTTCCTTCCTTATAAATCTGCTGCGTTTTGGATTAATCATTGCGGTGAGATTCATTATATTAACCTAATTGTTGTCATGTTGAGAATAACTAATAGACTCGATAAAGGAAAAAATAAAAGAGTACAGGGTAATAATTGGATTTTGTTGCTCTTCAGGTCTCGCCAATGCTACATTAAATGGTGGACATCCAGACGTTGGTGATGAGAGTGTATTCATGACTGTTAATTTACCAGTGGAGCCCCCAGATCCACGTCAATCGTCAGATCAAGGTCGTGGAATAGTTCGTGTACCGAATTATCATTCCCAGTGTAGCGACATAGCAGATGCCCACAAATCAATTCATTACATCGGTAGTGAGCCATCAAGCAAGGTTGTACCGCCACACCATCATCCACTGGAGTCAAGTGGTGATGTGGGTGTTGACAATTGTCCTTATGTGCAGTTGACGAGTCTCAATCATGATTACCTGTATCCAGTGATCGATGATCACAAAGGCAACAATTCAACAGAGCGTCGTACATCGAGTGATTCACTCAAGAAGCCCGACATTATAATATCACAGCCGAGTAAAAATTCCGACAAATTGCGTGGCAATTGTCGATTACGATGTAAACATTGTCAACAGACGTATGGAGAGCATGATAATCCACGTGGTGCATGTGAGTACGCACCAGATTTGATAAGCAAAGGCATTGCCACGGTATCGTGTCTCTTGTGCGCAAAGTGCATGTTGTATCACTGTATGAGTGATGCTGAGGGTGAAAATTCACAAAATCTTGAGCACAATCCGTGTACCTGCAGTACTGAGGATGGATGTGGTAGACGATGGTTTGGCTTGGCACTTTTGTCTCTCATAGTTCCGTGTTTATGGTTATATCCGCCATTGAGAGCAATTCACTGGTGTGGTATGGCCTGTGGCATATGCGGTGGACGTCATCATCCGATGGAATAACTGGAGGAACCCTTTGATATCTCTGGGCCGTTCTCGATTGAGCCGCACTATATGGCAGCGATGCCTAGTGGGGCTGTGGCTAATGTTTATGAATGCCACGATCTAAGTATGGGCCGGTGTCAGAGATACCAAAGGGGCAGACAGTTACCAGTTCATGCGCTTATTCATCAACGTCACCTGTAATCAGCGTTATATCCAGGGTAAACGGTTTATTATTTTCATTGGTTCACGCAATTTATTCATCTCTTTTGCTCATTTTTTATTACTTAATTATCTACATTTTTTCACACATTTATTGGGGGAGAGTTCAATCAGTCAGGGCCGTGCAGAATTTAACATATTTATGCTTATGTTCGTGCCTTTCTCATTTGGTTGGAAGGCAAATTATCACACGCGGGTGGCTTCGAGTCGAATCAGCAAGGCCAATTCAATGTTAGATAATTAAGTTGTCCAGAATGAATGTCATTGGTGGCTCGACACTCGCACCGACCTTGACTCAACTTTTGCCAAATTTAAAATAGTTGGGCTTTTGGTCATTGATAACAGCAAACGAATATCTCCGTGGAGAGTACCTCTAATTAGGGGTGACGGTTTCCATTATAACGTTCACTTCCTTGTTGTATCATTTTTCTTTTTCTTTTCCTGACAATCAACCCCATGTTATTCTATGGATCATCATCTTTCAATTTCTTTTATATTTTTTTCATCTTGTGGATACATAGTGGACGTCTGTTATGTATGTTTCAAAATTTATGTGTAGATGAACAAGCAAGATAAGTCAGAATAACTGTTTTCCCATTACAACTTAGATCATTGTCGGATGTGTGGACGTTAAAGAATATATATTTTCCTTGATTGTTGAAAAAAATCACCAAGAGCAGCAGAGCAGTTTTATTCCCCGCTCTATGTTTCCAGTATTCTCGATAATTCCCTCGAGCTTTTGGTGTAATTCACGTGCATGACAACCCAGAGATACGAATTATTGGAGGACTGGAGCAATAATTCCTGCTCCAGTCAATCCAGTAATGATTTCTCGATAAATTTGTCTTTTGTTGTTTTGATGTATATAAGACACGAAGACAAAGAATTAAAAATAGTCCAAGGGGACAAATAGAACAAGTAAGAAGAAACTTAGAATGAGTCATTAAATTCATTGTTTACTTCCTGTGGATGATTTTTCCATTTCTTCCATTAATTTTTTAACGTTTGTAATTGCAAGTGGAAACACGATTGAGCTTTAATATCGCCCAACACTGATTAAAATCCAGAAAATATAGAGAAAATCTGATCATAAGAAACAGAGACGATATTACGGAAGAATAAACCTGATCGTTAATTCTAAAAGTGTTTAGCGAGGATATTTTTACGTTTATTGATTTAATCACTAGGTGAGAATAAATAAAAGGCGATGGAAAAATTCCAGGGTAATTGTCGTAGATGAAAAATATAATCCATGCATTGAATATATAAAATCAACGATGAACCACATTCGATTGAAATTGACAAAAATAAAAGAGATACATATTTATTTAATTGGTTGAACGACGGAACAAGTTATACTGACATTTATCCTAGCACTAACGTATACAAGGAGAGTAAAGAAAATTAACGATTGCGAGAGTAAGTGCTGAAGCTTTTTTAGATTAAAAGGAAAAATAATAATTAAAAAAAAAAAAGAATGTTAGTGTATTCGATTTTATATTGACTTTTTTACAGTTTTGTATATTCAAAAAGTGCCAGTGTATTCCTGAAGGCTCAGAGGAGTGCACTTTGACACTTTTTGCTTTAGGATAACACGTGTAGTGGTAAAAAAAAAAACGTTACTTTGTACACTCGTATGCGCACCCCCATGCACAATCAATAATACAACTTTAGTTGATTTGTCGAGGATAAAAAATATATATATATAAATTCAATGATTTTCTGTGGAAGGAATTAGATACATTGACAAGAGAGAGAAAAATGAAAATATTCAAGAGATGAAAACAATACCAAGATTAATTAATAAGTGAAAAATGTGGGAAATAGTCGAAACATTAAGCCAATGGGATATAGCATGCATCCAGGGTAATTATTTTTTCATCAGTCATTAATCCATGAATTTGACACCCAGCCATATATTTTCTTTTTTATTAATTATATAATCTGCTAAGCGTTAATGTTTGATTTACCATGCAGAGGCAAGGTGAATAGAATTACGAGAAAAGCGTAACACGGAAATGAGATATTTTTGTGATTGACACACACCAACTGAATGAATTTAATTGCTCGATTCGAAGATACGATGAGACACTGATATCGTTATAAGATCACTTAAGAAATTACATTTTTCTTGATTATGTATATATAATGTATTATTTTACTGCCATAACTAACGGTTGGTTTAATCTTTAGAATATCACGTTTTCCTATGTCCAGTTTCACATTTGTACTAATTTTGAGTATTGAATCGTGAAATATATTGTATTTTCTCAATTGTAGACAATGGCGACTAGGGAATGAAATGAGAGTGAAAAGGAGAGAGAAACTCATGTTTTAATTTGTGAATAAGTACAAAAGCTATTTTCCCAATAAGTCCATTTGTGATGACTACCAAATGTGGATACCTGTTTAATCGTCTTGAGTATTCCTCGTGGATTCCAATGTCAATCCCAGATGATAGAGATTTAAAAAGAAGCGACAAAAATAATAAGGTAAAAGAATGAATAATTAAATCACTAAATAATTAAATTAACGAAATGTCTAAAGATAATGATAATTGTTAAGTGAGGAGCACCGGATGAATGTGCAAATGTGATTTGAGCGAATGGGTTTTCTTCCTACTAATTTAAATTGCTTCCTATAAAATTTATGAATGATCATTTAACCATGCGACGAATGAAAATAATAAAAGATAGTGTTTAATAATAAATACATGAATGTGTCTATAATTAGCATACCAATTCACGTTAAATATATTTACTATTACGGCTGGAATGATTGTGAATAAAAGATGATGATAATGATAAAACAAATGCTGCTATTGCCCATGCAGAAAAGTTAATGTAAAAATTTACAATGAACAAAGCGAAGTTGATAGAAAAATGGTATTCAAGGGGGAATACATATTAATTGCAAACATTATCGTCGAGTTTAAAATCTGCCACTGACGAATTAACAATAAAAAATGATAAACGTTGAAAAATAATAATGATTGAATGATTAAAGATTAAATATAACTTTTAAACGTGGCAGTGCTGCAGTGTCATGACCTTTCTTGGTGGAGCCAAGCTTTCAGGTTACTCTATCTTTTAACGTTGATTGCTGCAAGCCCATTGAATGAAATTTCAATAATAAAAAAGAGATAAACAAATTCATTATATCATAAATGTTTAAATCTTGTATTATTGTAATTAAAACAAATGAAAAATGCGAAAAATATGTACCATAATCCCAATGTACGAAAAATAAATATATTGTATCATCAAGGATTCTTCAATAATGGCTAATTTTATTAATTCTTAATTATTTATTACAATTATACCCTAGAGTCGGGGAAAACAGGCCCTTTAGTCTTTCGTGAAATATTAATGCCTTATTCAGCGTTCAATAAAAATTTGCGCATTTTTTTTTCAGAGAAAAAAAATTCTCCGCTTGACGAATCACAATTAAACTTAATCCATTAATTAGTCTCGTGTTTCAAGATGTTTCAACAGAAATAAATACGTAAATAAAAGGGGAGGTTTCAACCCACTTCACTCCAAATATTTTTTTTTCAGCTGTACAGGTTTTCAAGGAAATTTACAGGGTGGATTTTAGTGAGGCGTCGGTTTGTGTCCGTCGACGTAGAAATTTCTCGTTGCTTTTGGCAACTCCAGTTCAATTCCATCTAACTCTTTCACCAGAGTTATTTGACAACCTACAAAGAGTCCCCAAATAAAATTTTCAGGCAGAGATAAAGATTATCATAATTGTACCTAATCTTGAGTTCTCCCTCAGGAATGGGGCCAGATCCAGCAGATCTTCTTCCTGATCCGTTGCAATTGGAAGTTTATCAACATAATCATGATGCACATAAACGTGACAGGTCGTACATGCCAAGGATGCCTCACATGCTCCTTCCATGGCGATTCCATGCCTGTGGGCTAGGTATAACGCATTATCACCGATTTTTCCGCGTACACGTATATTTTTCCCGTCTTTATCAATGAAGATCACATTGACCCTGAAAAAAAAATGTATCTACTCCACAAATTCTCGCACTTCCGTGAGAGGAAACCAAAACTGAACTACTCGATTGAGATTAATACATACACCTCTTCTTCTGATTTTGGATCCTGAAGTTCATATTCTCCATGTAGAAGACCTTGAGAAAAAAAATTATAATAATTCATGAAGTAATCACCGGTGGATATTCAAAAAATCCCGCCTTTCACAGGTCACAATACGAAATTAGCGGAGCCCTCAAACTGTTGACTACACGCATTTTTACATTACTTACATTTCGCAGTCTGGAATCGACGAATTGTTTGTTTTCTCAAATTATCCATTCCGATGCACTCCAATCTGTAGGCATGTGTCATTATTAAATGTCGCAAAAGGTTCGTCATTGTTTTTAATTATTTGAGAAATCCAGGCAGAACATAAAGGTTAAACTACCACAAGCTCATTTGAGAAAGAGCACCAAAGAGCATTGACTGAAGTAGAGGCTCAGTTCTGGGGGTTTGAGTGATCCCAGCTGCATCGTAGTACTGCACCCCGAGAGAGGGAGGGCGCCAGACGCAATGGGGGTGTCGTCCCGTCAGCCGACTCGGTAACTGTCTCAGTCCTGCTGTCAGAGTGACCAGTCAACTGGGTGAATTTTATTTTGTGTTACGAAATTGGTATTCACTGAAATTGAAAAATGAAAAATTTTCAAAAAAGTATCAGGGGAGCATGAAAACCAAGGAGGTATTCACTGAAATTTGAAAATTCGAAATTTTTTAAAAAATATCAGAAGAGCATGAAAATCGAGGAGGTATTCACTGAAATTCGAAAATTCGAAATTTTTTAAAAAGTATCAGGAGAGCATGAAAATCGAGGAGGTATTCACTGAAATTCGAAAATTCGAAATTTTTTAAAAAATATCAGGAGAGCATGAAAATCGAGAAGGTATTCACCGAAATTTGAAAATTCAAAATTTTCAAAAAAATATCAGGGGCGCATGGAAGTCGAGAAAGCATTCACTGAAATGTAAAAATTTTAAATTTTCAAAAAAGTATCAGGGGAGCATTAAAATCGAGAAGGTATTCACTGAAATGTAAAAATTTAAAAATTTCAGAAAATAAAATTCACCCAGTCGACTGGTCCCTCTGACAGCGGGACTGCTACTGAGGCAGTTACCGAGTCGACTGACGGACAGACACCCCACCATTGCGTGCGGTCCCCACTTTCTCTTGGGGTGAGGTACGCCCCCAGAACTGAGCCACTCAGTGGGGGTTTGAGCGACCCCACCAGCATTGCACCCCACCTCACCCCAAGAGAAAGAGGGGGTCGCACCCAGTAGTGGGGCATCAGCCGACCCGGTACCTGCCTCAGTAGCAGTCTCGCTGTCAGAGGGACCACTTAATACGGTGAATATTATTTTCTGCGTTACGAAATTGGTATTCAGTGCCTGTGGCGCCCTCCCTCTCTTGGGGTGGAGTACTACGATGCCGCAGGAGTCACTCCAACCCCCAGAACTGAGCATCTACTTTAGTCAATGCTCTTTGAAGAGCACTGAGAATTTACACTGGCGAAAACACCCGAACACCGACCGACAACACTCGGAGGAGATTGGCGCGGGTCTCTTCAGTATCACAGTGTTCGAGACACGATAAAGTTCAAGTCGAAAATTGGTGAAATATCGCTCGACCTGAGGACTGCATCATTAGTATTTTCCCGGAAAAATTTTCCAAAGACAGTGCGCGAGTGAAAAACGAATAATTAACGTGTGAAGTGCAAGTGAGTGAACGGTAATGTCATACTACTTCCGTGAAAAGCCAAAATTCGGTGACAAAGTCGGGGACAAGGACGAAGACTTCATCCAGAAAATCAAGCAACAATTCGACGATGACAAGTCATTCTTCGAGAGATCCAGGCGTGATCCCTTTGATCGTCATCCCGGCTTTTCAAGAGTGAGTACTTTTTTTTTTAGCGGGAAAAAAATATCACCTCTGATGCACCTTGGGAGATCGTTTCACGAGCCCCAATAAACGTGCACGTGTTCTCCGATAACGGATGTAAATATTCCACAAAAATAACGAGAGTCGCAATTAACCACCGATTACGGTTGGCAAATTCAAATTCCGATGTCAGAATTATGTACAGGCAATTAAGATAAAAATGATGGAATGCTGTGAAAAAAATCCGTAAAAATTCCATAATCTTCAAATTCTATATTTCTATATTTCTCTCTGACTGGAATTGCGCATAAAAAAATGTACACAGAATTTTTTTACGTAAGATATCATTGCAAATGATCTGATTACAGCCTAGTTATTAATGAATACTAGCATTGATGTTATTCACAACTGAGACATTAATTGGCCTAGTCACTGGTTAACTCGATGCATAAACGATATGTCTCGTCGAGATTTCCATTTCGATAAAATCTCATGGCTTTTTCTATGCACTTGTTACGTATTACGTGTTTACGGTTGCACTTTATGGGACGTTTAATGTACGTCGTAGATTTTGAGGAGAAGAGATAGAATTCCCAGGGTGAAATAATCGTTGAAGGGTGAATCACCCCTCCAGTGAATAGAGGGGCGACCCTCCTTTGTATCCAATCTCTCATTGAGGATCGAATAAAATTTCTTTGTCAGGAAATTTCGGTATAGAAAATTATTCGACTGACAGCGCCAGAAAATTAAGCGACTCTCGTTAAATTTCCCTCCACTGGGGGAAAAATTATGATCGTTTTAATCGGATGATGTAGGGGTGCACAAAGAAATATATTTATCCGAGCAATTTCCTTGGGTTGATGAATGTCCTCAGGTATAATGCATCAACGAGTGGGAGGGATAACACAGAATGGCATGTGACAATAACAAAAATGACATCGCAAAATATTTTCCGGTGTTTTATTCTCGGAAGTACTGGGTTCATCAAACCATTACTTCAAAGAGAACTCTTGCATGCCCCACTTTCTGGCAAGAGTACTTTTTTTCTAGTTGCGAAATTCGATAAAATGTGCCAAAGCGGAATATTCCTTCTAATCCAATTATTTCCTAAAGTACTCTTCAATGCAAGCATGACCTTGAGGGAATATTCAAATTTATGAAAAACATTTCAACTCCTCCCGACAAATAAAATCACATTTTCCAATGAGGAAAATCGATGAATAAACCGTTTACACCCCGATATTCGTTAAAATGAGTTTCCAAGTTTTCCCGAGAGACCAGAGGGGAAACTGAAATGCGAATCCCCTGGATTATCGTACTATTGTCTGGGCATTTCCCAACACAATGGCACGTGAAAACGTCGATATAATTTATTGAACACTCGTTTTGGCAATGATTGATCTGCATTAAATGATTGCAAATCACTTGGAGAGTTCTCCGATGGTCCACCGAGTTGATGTCGCATCGGTAATTGCAGCGCAATGTATCTTTAAAAATAAAGACAATGATCTAATTTTATTGAGTCGAAAGTGTATCGCACTTTCGGTGTTCTTAACGGGGGCCGTTTTGAGAACACCAAGGCGGGGGAATGTTCTCGTCAGCTCTAGAAGAAAATTCTCAAAATAGCACTGATCCGAGGGTATTTTACTCGGTGGCAAACAGAAGTTCGATTCGATTTCAAATAATCTTTGGAATCTATATCACTCTGTATTATTTCAGTTGGGATGAACGGATACCCCATTTATTTACTCCATTCTTAAAAATTCACATTTTTTAATATTTTTAGTTTATTGACGAACGGATACGAAAATATTTGATTGTGGAAGGGGGAAGGTCCTCGACGCATAAAATTCTCGAGGAATTCGCGAATAATTTATCAATATTCAATGTGAACTCCAGCTGTTTCAATATTGAAATGGAAAGAATAAGAGGAAAAGTTTATGAAAACCAGACGATCTGTCTGGTGTCGCAGGGTACGTAAATCCGGGATTAAGGGTTGAAGGGTGAATTCGCAATTTCAATGACGTACCCCTCAAATATTGGCTCTCCTTTGAGGGATTCCCCTCCATCTCAGACGTTCAAAAATCTCGAATTAAAAACACAGAACACCAAATACTAGTATATCTTACCTGAATTGCTCCCAAATTTTTCAATCAAATTTTCTCTCAGAATTAAAAGGATGTATAAGCTCGGACATAATTCTTCGCTAAAAACCATTTCTCGCGTGTACGTGTTTTTAATTTTTAATTGGAGTGGCATAATCCCCGAAAGTGCACATTTTCCGGGTCCATTCAACAGACATTTTCCAAAACAATAGTAAAAGTTGTTTTCATCTACCATAAAAGGGCAACTGACGCACCTTTCAATCTCCTCATTCACTCGCACTTTCAACTTTCCGGGACGTGTGCGCGAGTTCAAGAACCCCGATAAAACAATATTGTTGATCACCAAAGATAACATATTTTTCCGCGGACTAGAACCGAGAGGATGTGAAAATAAACCTGAAATTTACTGACACGAAAGAAAATAATATTCTCCACGAGTGGGTGTGGTGTTCTAGAAACGTTTAGCCTACACACAAGGATTCCATTAAACATTACCGGGTAGTTTAAACTATATACATGTGTTTCACATTCATTGGAAGAATTCATTAAACGGTTCCTATAACACCCGGTACATAATACGGAATAATTAACATCCAGTTGATTAGTGGAGTGGAGTTAATTATACGAGAGGCATAGATGCATGAGTTTCGTAGATCAATCGTGATTTTTAAAAACATCTTATCATTCAACTGAATCATTTACGATACGACACGTTCTACTATTGCACCATTGTCCCCAGATCATTAATACTTGTCATATTTCATTGCACGGTAATTACACCCTCAACAATGATTTTTGAATTATTATTTGCGGATGTGGGTCAAGTAGCAGTCTTTCTACTGGAGTCAGACTCCATCAAATCACATGCAAATATTATAACCAATGGAAAGTATTCAGAGAGAAAGGGAATAAAGTGAGTCAGTCATTCGAACAACCTGTCTCTCTTGGTGAACACATGTATACAGATGTGACGTCATAAAAATGGGCGATCATGGCAGTCTCATGACTAGACACTGACGACCTCCTCGGGCCACATGTACTCCTGATCCTACTATCGATCAGCGTAGATCATCGATCGTCATTATCGATGATTTCGAGCGACCTCTGGAAGATCGAGACTTTGGGATCCGAATTTTGAGGATTTTTCTATTGTTTTGGCAGTTTTATATTTTTGGGATGAGATCATTCCTTTGATGGCATTCCTCGTTGGAGATCATGGCTTCATCTTACTGGAGTCACTACTTGGAGACAACCGTTAAGGTTGACACCGGTAGATGGCTCAACCAGAAAATAAATTCAATCCCTAAAAAATCTGCTGGCACTGATGTATCCACTGTCATGATGGATTTTTCATTGGGATTAATTAGGAAATTTATTGGGAGTTCAATTCATTCAGAGAGGATAGGTGGAATATTTTTTTTCTAGGAAATACGTATTTATGGTGACCTTTTGTTGAAGGGTGAGGGTTGACCTTGGCACCTTGCGTGATTCTCCTTTAAAAGGAGGTCAAATTACAGCGTAAACAGCTGGTCAGGCGAATCAATGGTTTTAATATTAAAGTGGGCCAGACAGCGTACCAAGAAGTTACGTGACGTCTTGTAATACTCTCGATATTTTCTCATATCAGCCAAGACAGTTTGACGAATGGTGGAGTCTTCGTCTTTTTGAGGATTTTGTGTGGAACATTCGGTCTTTCATTGGGATTATGTTCTTTTGTACTCTGGGCTTGCATGACTCCTCATTTCCAGTATTACTTGTTTGTATCGATTTTTCGTCGACGCAAGTCCTGGAGAAACTGACCTTCTTCCTGGAAAACTCAAATTCTCCATTCTCAATTATTCTCGTTCATTTTTATTCGCGTTGGTGTACATTTTACACACTTGGAGGAAAATTGATCTTTCCCAGGCAGTCGTGAAGTTAAAAATATTTTTTAAACAACTGGTACTGTTTACCCAACGAGAAATCGTGTTCAAGTCACGTTTAACTTCATCGGTTACAATTTCAACTTCATTCTCATCAGTAGTACATTCTTGGGGCACGAAATACGAGGGTATTATTATGCCCCGAAAATTTATACGACTGAAAATCGCGTTGGCCACCTGCCAATGATGAATCGCAGGACAATTTTCGCTATCTCATGATCGAAATTATGATTAATTAAATATCTCAAATCGTCGCGATTATATTAATCGTAATGATTTCAAGCTGTGATTAAAGTACGGGGGAATCAACTGTCGACAGGGAGATCATTAGCAGAACCGGTACTCAAGTGCAATGGAAAGGGAAAAAAGGAAGAATATCCCGAAAGGAATAATAATTGTACAATTAATCGCAAAACTTATCGTGCCATGGAAATTCGATTTTCTTCTCCTCTTCAGTTTTCTTTCGTTAATATCTATTTTAATGATGAGACAATTATCCTCTCCACAATTTTTGGTGCAGCCTTGACAAATTATAATTTTAAATTATTTTCACATAAAAATTCTGTGAGCAGGTGATTTGGAGGAAACTGACATTTCTGGTGATTATTAAAAAAAATTCTTAAATGCATTTAAAGGATTTTTAAGAGAATTGACAGTTCAATTTTTTTAGGGGTTGGAATGAAAAAAAAAATCTTACTGTTTGTATTCTGCCACGTGCCAATGTTTTCATGCAGAAGAAAGTGCATACCTCTATATTCTCTATCTACAACAATTCTATAGTTTTTTGGCCCCTTCTAGAGGTGACTAGAACGACACCGAAGTTTCTGGTAATTTTCCTGAGCCATGTGCTACCGTTGTTGTGCACAGACAAACCCACACAGCTGATTCAACCAATCAGAATTCGAATCATCGCTCCACACATCTATATGAATCCCCTGGCCATGAGTTGGTCTGTCAGTATCGCCATCGACTCTGAGCAAGTAGCACACGAGGAATTCGAGCTTGATTTTTAAAAAATTGCAGTGAAAACGAATTTCAGATAATAAAAGTGATACACTGTACCAACACGACATTAATTTTGATAAAACTAATCACCAGGGAGGACATACGCAATCGGTAATTGACAGTCTAAAAAATTAGTGTGTTCCCCAGAGCCTGCAGTAACAAGTTGATTAATTATCGCTTTTTGGTTAAATTATCACCAAGGTGTTAGAGGGGAGGGGGTTGACTTAATCGTGTGTCTCCCGAACCACAAAAAAATGGATTCGCCTGTCATCGTCGACACAGCATCCAAATTTGGCCGAAATCTGGACCCTGTAAGTGTTTTTTTTTCCTCCAATGAAACAACTCCCACGAAAATATTTCGTATTGTTTCCTTGACGATGAAAAATTTGACGGATTAATTATTTTAACTCCAACTCTCTCCGAAATTTTTCTGTGACGAACAAAATGAACGGTAGTACTATTTGCTTTTGTTCTTTAATTGTCTGCTTCTTGAATTTATTTCTCGGGGTAAACCGGACGTCCTTGTTTCATTTGCCGCTGGTTTCAAACATCGGTGTGACCTCGGCGCAGGCGCCATCATCGATCAACCGCATGTGAAACCGATTCGAGACATTTCGAGAAAATGAGATTGTTCGAGAATTTTCGATGGATTGAGAAGGCGTTGGCCCCTTCCCTCGTCACATTTAATTATCCCCCTGGCAAACCGCAGGGGCCCCTCCTGCTTGATTAACGCGCGATGTAATTATACGCATAATGCTACTGAATAATTCCCATTCATGATCTTAATCGCACTTGCATCGTTTATTTCAAATTGTATTCTAACCGGTAGTCTCATCGGACGTTACTCAATGCTACATTAATTGAAGATTGTAATTTGGAGTTATTTATGGGGACGCATTGTCTCCTATTTGTTTTATAAATCCAAAGGACAGGCGAGATCGTCGAAAAATGTGAGATTTTTTTTATTTTCAGTGTTATTGGAGTAATGTATCATTTTTTTCTTTCTAACTTTACTTTTTTATTTTTCATGGACATTCGAGCTTCAGAAAACACTCTAGCAACTCGGTTGCTAATAATATCCAAAACACTCGTGTGCGGGTAAATGGTTTCTCAGTCGTCCTCGTCTTGTCTGCGAATGTGCGTGAACTACGTTTTGGTTTACGAAAAATTTGTTGCAGTATTCTGAAATATTCAACGTATCGCGAACACCTGCATGTTAATCCTGGAATTACGGTATTTATATTTATGCGGCTTGAGCTGTTGACGAATTTATAGATACGTAATAACGCGCGTGTATTCTCGTTGATGAAACAACTTCAACTCCTTTTTTTTTCCCCGTTCTTTTTACTATTTTTTTTTACCACCTGTGAGCGATTATTAACGCTCTTCCAAAAATTCTCGTTTATTCAAATGAAAAACCGGTTTTATGAAGAACAAAACAGTCTCGCACAACGCGAAGTAAAATATGTATTTTGATTATGTCGTAAAATAATTTTTAGGTGACAGATGTCACGTCAGCGGTGAAAATAAAATATATCGAGTACGTCACAACTTTCGTTTTTTCCCGAAAACATCCCTCGAAGATAAATAATCCAGTATCAATTTCAGAGGCGTGATTCCTCCCATAATCAAATGACAAGTAATCGAACTGCAATTTCTATCCAACCACTATTTACCGCATACCACAGCGATGATCCTCCACGTCTCTTACATAATATCCCTTTTCATTCTCCAAGTTGTAAAATCATAGTTCAAACGTACAGTTGATATTTCCGAATATATCTGTACAATGATTCACTAACGATCTTCTTATCTCATAGGATTCTTGGAAAAGTACTCGAAAGAAACTAAACTAAAAATATTCCAGTACACCGGCTTAATGAATACCCCCTCATCACCGAAACTTTTGAAATATTCGATTTAGCCCGTCTCTCAATGCCATCGATCAAAGCGGCTTCTTCTATCGATAAAATTTCGACAAAAACAGGCCCCACAATTCGACTCGACACCAAAGAAACACAAGTGCACTTCAGCCGTGGCCCACTTTCTTCGGAATATCCCCGTTGCCTGAATAAGTTGACATTAACCCACTTAAATCCCCCATTAAACCATCTCCCAACGTCCCAAAAAAAATCCCAAAAAAAAAAACACCACAAAATTATGCGTCTAAAATACTGGATGAGCATTCATAACTCAATTAATTCCAAATGAAAAAGAAAAATTCAGTGTAATCACACCTCCCACGTGTGACACGAGCTTGACGTCACCCCCGTATTTATTCCCTTCACAAATGTGAGAACAAAATCACGGAAAAGATCATAAAAGGCAGGGATTGTGTGGAATGCCGTTCCCAAAGGGGAAATAGAAGTTTCAACTCATTTGGTAATGTCCATATGTAATAGTGTCATATTCCCAGAACACCAGGTGTTTCACGTAACGCCTTGTAACCCAATTATTCACATATATACAAAACTCGTGCATAAAATATTATTTTCATGCCCACAGGGATGATTCATTAATAAATTCACAATTGGACAATCATGCATTAATGTTTAATTGCCATGATTGATTGCATTATCTCACAGTTAACTAGTTCATTGTTTTTTTCGTCGTCTCATTTGGACAATCGATCAATCAATTAGTCAATTATTGAAAGCATAATGAATCTAAGGAAGAAAATACTTTGTTGTAGATTCGTCATTTTTTTTTTATTTGCATTCACCATCGTGACCGCATATGGATATTACTCGGTGGACACCTGTGCAATCGATTGTATTTGCCTTTTAAATTTCTGTGGATGATCAATCGCTACAATTCTAGCGAATTCCCAAGTCTTTTGTTATCCCGGAATGTCGACAATTTTCGAGATAAGTCATTTCGTTGTGAAAATATAGAAGGGTGGATACTAGACGTAAAGAACAAAATGAACATTTCTTGTTCTTCATGATTCATTGCCGAGCCTCCGCACGTACGAGAATAATTTTGGTATCTTTAAATGGTTATGGGGAATGTTTCAATCTGTTATGTTCATGCACTGTGTTGAATTCATGACGGCCGTTTCCTGGAGACATTTCAGTGATGCATGGACGAGATAAATCATGATGGGTTTGATAAACAGAAGCTGGAGAAAAATGAGAAATTGTGGAGGCTTGGTGATAAGTGTAAAGTCCAGTCTTGGTAACAGTAGGTGTGCGATTTTCTGTGACGTAGTATGAAAGAATTACGCATTCATGGCCGTGACGACAGTCGGGAATATCGCCCACGTTATGTATGCGAATAAACTACAACGTTGCTTTCTGTCGTGTCTGGATGTATCCTATACATCTGTCTTACGTTTTTTTTTTTTCTTTCTATTTCACTGGCTGATCTCAGATGAACCGTTTTTTAAATCTAACATCGTGCGCCCAGCAACAATTCCATTCGTTTCCTTTTAAGTCCAGTCTAATCATTCGCTCATTTGTGAAGACATGCTTCGTAAATCAGGATAATTGTTTTTAATTCAGAAACAATTTCCTGAATGGAAACTTTATGGTGTGATAAAATATTTAATTTCACGGTATTTGCCACTGCTTCGCTGAATTTATTTCAATGATAATTCGGTTAAAAATTATTTGTCGGTTGTCTATGAAATTTTCCAGTATTTTCCACTCAAGGAAATTTCTTCTTTTTTTTTTACATTTCATTCAATCATTTTTAGTTTTCAAAAAACTTCTCGATAACTGGAAAATTTGATCTAATCTTTGGGAATTCCTCATGTTTTCAGGGTTTCGGCTTTGACGACGAGGGTTTCGGCCGGCGCAACAAAGACATAAGATCTCACTTAGACGATCTAGCCGCGAGGCATCCGGAATTCGCGGATCATCTCCTTGGGCCCCCGTGGGGCGATTTCACACTGCCCCGAAGACGTGGCTCTGGTGCATCCCACCAAAGTCACCCGGACGAGGACACCAGGAGTCAGGCAAGTGGTAGTAGTGCAGCAAGTGCAGCGAGTGGTGCCAGTGGTGTGAGTTCACACGGTGATCCTGAGACAATATTCGAAGAGAGCCAAACGAAGATCCCCCAATACGGCCTCCGAAATACAGTGGACACCAGCCAAAACCCCCACAACATGCAGAATCAGGATAAAGGAGGCAGAGGCCAGAGATCGATGTCAGCACCACCCGAGAACCGACCGGATGACAATCAGCCCCAGGAGGGCCAAAATCCACGTTTCGTATCTCGAGTTGATATTACCCCGAAGTTTAACAACCAGACGACTGATAAATCGTCGAAGCCACAGCAATCTCAAGGGCATCCGAAACAGCAGCAGAGCAATGTCCGGCACATACCAATTTTCGTGGAGGGAAGAGATGAACCGGTGATTGCCAAGAGCCAAGAAGAGGCTGTACATAATAAACAGCCATCACCACCGAGATTCACCAGCCAACCCTCACCCCCGAGGTACCACCAGTCCTTCGATTCACCCCCACACTTCCACAGACCATCTCACTTCACATCCGAACGATTTGGCCGACCACGTGAATGGAAACAATTCACTGAAGATGTTTTTGATGGCCCTTTCGAGGAAATCCGTCGAACTCACTCGCCATTTCGGCAGCAGGCACAGCGTCAGCCCAGGGGCACCGAGCCACATTTTCAGAGTCCACAACAGCCTCCACAACAGGAGAGACCACCTGAGAAAGCTCGACAAGAGCCTGAGCCTGACAAGCCCAAACAGCAGATTCAACCTAAGGATCCGTTAGAGCGGGTTGCCCTGGTTCAACAGGAAGTCGATTCACTTCATGAACAAGTTAAACTCTGGAATGGAAATACGAGGCAGGATAAACAGTATATTTATCTCGATGAGATGTTGACGAGGGAATTGATCAAGCTGGATGACATCGATACTGAGGGTAAAGAGGCTGTCAGACAGTCTCGTAAGAATACGATTAAGAGTATACAGGATGCGATCAGTCTGTTGGAGTCGAAGGCACCTCTCCCTGGACAGACACCAGTGAAAGAGCTGTCATCACCCCCGGAATTCAATGAAACTACGAATGAAGGACAGAGTGTGAGTGATGCAGAGCCAATGGATATGGAGAAGAAGCCTGAGGATGAGGTGAAACCCATTCCTCTTCCTGCTCCATCGTCACCCATTAAGGAATCAGCTGCACCTCAGGATGATTCTCCAATAAGTGTCCAGGGCGACACGGCTGAAGAGGTACCTCTTCCAGATCCCAATGTCGCGATACCGATGGAGGGAATTCCTGACAGTACTGCCATGGAAGTCCAGACTGATCAAGAGCAGAAGAATCGAGCAACGAATGAAGACACACCGAAAATATCAAAATCGCCAAAGAAGGTGAAGAAAACTAAAAAGCAGACGCCCGTCTCGGTGGAGCCTATTCCATTGCCCGGTCCCGAGAGCCATCAGACAAATTGAATAAATGAATATGTAATTTGAATAAAATTATGATTAAATTGTACGTGAAATTGAGCTGAAAGTGATAGATTCTGATACTGAAGATATTTGTTTGCATCTTAATGAGTGGATGATGTATCTTTGGTTTTACGGGGAATTTAGGAGACTGATTTTATATTCAGTTCCAATGAATTATAAATCTAGTGAGAGTATTAGATGCACAGCCGTGAATTTCTCTCACTATTACAGTGCCAGAGCGCGATAAGTGATTCGTGGATCATTTGCCTCGTTTTTTTTACGCTACGAAGATATTAATTATTATTTGGCGAAATTGTTATTTTTACCTCAGACTCGTTGTGATCTTCTCAGAAAGATTGTTCTCCTTTAGATGGGAGTGAAGTACACCTTGTCCAGTAGTTTTTTCGGTTATTGTAATTTAAAACAAAATGAAGGTAGATTTGTTGTAGCGGAAATCAATAAAGCGCGACAAGTTATCAAAATGTAAAAGTGAATGTATGATTATTTAAATATAATTATTACCCACATTTTGAATTATGAGTGATTTGGTGTCTTTGTGATTTAATTGGGGCATTTTTTTAAATTTTTCCTTTCATTTTCAATTTTTTAACGTAAAAATTCGTGAAATGTCGTCACCTCTGACGTTTTCTGGGAGCAGCTGTTATTTTTTTTTCTTTATCATTCCTAGAAATGGAATGAGAAGGTGGTCCTCGACAGTCATGAAATTCCAATAGCAGAAACTATTAAGGTTCAAGGAGGGCATACGAGCGAGTGCCAGGTCATCAGGCCAAGTATCATTTCCTGTTTTTTATTCTTGTATTATTTTCGCAATGTGAAGCCAGCATCCACTTCTAACCAGTTACAAATGTACCATCTGACTTTTAGAATGTGAAAATCTTCGGGGAGGCCATTACACTTGAGAATATGAGCCCTCGTGAATTGATGTTACACATTCTTTACAATTGACCGTACGACTTGCTCGAGTGAACGCATTTTTATGGTGCCTGTCTGGTCTATTCAGAGATACAACGGGCAGGCATGGAAAAATCTGGCTGCCTTTTGATGAAGAGATGTACAGCTAATGTACGGTTGTACATCCAGAGGATTACTCCCATTGTTATAATAAAACTGACGGACATTTTTACTCTCTGGGAAATTTACTCGAGAAACTGGAAATTGTCCCAGCATTTGCGAATCCATCAGATTCATATTCAAGCTGTAATTTCCGTCCTTGAGTATTTTTTCTTTGTGGATTATCCACAAATATGAAATTATAAGGATGACATCAGCGTTCCTCTTACAAATTTGGGGCTCATTATGTGGAGAAAATAATAAAGCTTAGATGCAGCCAAAATTCATAAGCTTGGATACAAATAATTTCAATGATGAGATAAACAGAACTTTTTAGTTATAACTTGAAACTGAATCTAATTAAAAATGAAAAATAGAGAAAATGGAGAACTCCCCGGAACAGTATCGCAGAAATTCGTGGGAGATATATTTTTTTTTTTGTTCAAAATGTCGAATAAAAGGAGATTTTTAAGTAAAAATTTGGCACGACAGCATAAGGAGACGTCTATAAATAGAGGGTTGCCACTTGGGATTGTAAAGGAGAGTAGGTGTTTTTGCGTCGCGACACTGACACGGCGTCGCTGGGAAATCCCCTGCGATTGATACCATCGTCAAATGAGTCATAAGAATTTTTATTTATTTTTTAAAATTCTATACAATTCAAAAGCCTCTGGATTCTTTCGTCCGAGCTTGAAGCATTAACAGCGTGATTAGAAAATATTTGTGTAGTAAAAGCATCTAGATGTATTTTGGACGGAATTCAATCTGGAATGGTTTTTCGTGTCTTCACTGGCACCGTTTTGTGTTTCTCCATTGCGTCGTGGTATTCTGTAAAACAGGTTGGACAATACAAGTCACCGGTGCAGCCAAGACACTGAACCAAATTCTTCGTTGCATCACATATTGCGCACTGCAGCTCTTCATCGGAGTCGTATTGAATAGGAACCTGATTTCAAATTAATATCATTACTTGTACTATTTCTATGAATTATTAATAGCGAGTTTACCTCCACCTCCATCTCCTCATCACCCTCTGCGACCCCATATTTTTTTTCCAGGACAGCTTCAGCAAGTGCCCTGGAAACGATATTCCTGGTGACAGTCGCCTCGTCGAGATCTTCGGGAATTTCTGATTTCGAGGGATCAATTCCCTTGAGTTTGCTCAGCCTTCGGTCAATATCTTCATCGACTTGTGCATCATGCTTCGAGAGCTCGAGTCTCTCCATGTACTCACGGATCAGGTCATCGGACTTTTGATCGTCTGACCTCGTGTCAAACTTGTAGACATTTGACGCCGGTTTATAATCGGGATCCTCGTCTTTGAGAAGAGCCAATCGCCGTCGAATCTCATCTGTGGTGACAGGTGGTGGCTTCTTATCTGCCTCTTTCAATTTCTTTAATCTTTCGACGATGGCTTGATCCTCTGGTTCTAATCCTGTTTTGAATTCGTCCCAGCGGTCCTGTTTATATATTACAATCGGGGGCTTCACTGGATTTCCCAAGGCTTCGAGCCTGAAACAGAGAAGCCACTGTTTAGTCAAGTATTCATCGAATAAGAACTATTAGTTGAATCGAATCGTTAATTAACGCCTCTTTAAAAAATCTGTGGAATAATTGATAATTACCTTCGTTCAATGTCGACAGTAGCCAAGGGTACGGATTCCTCTTCTGGAGTTGGTAATCCATCAGATCCAGCCCCTGAACTCTCTCCGGATTGTGACATTTGTTTATTGTAACAAGGACCACAGATTTTCTTCACGCTGTTATCTGTCAGCTTACACTTGTACTTGAGGCATTTACTGCAGTAAGAAAATCCACATTTCGGGCATCCATTCTGATCCAATGAGGAATCGAACGTTTCGAGCAATTAATTTATTTAAAAAAAAATAAGCCGAAGTAATTTGACAGATGAGCTAACCTCATCGTTCATTAAC
The DNA here is from genome assembly GCF_000806365.1 of Fopius arisanus. Classification (NCBI taxonomy): domain Eukaryota; kingdom Metazoa; phylum Arthropoda; class Insecta; order Hymenoptera; family Braconidae; genus Fopius; species Fopius arisanus. The sequence goes on from NW_011887776.1 coordinate 594,451, forward strand.
AAATGAATTTTGTTGTCTCACCTCGCGTGTGAAGAATGAAAATTTACTCTGGCACGAGGTGCACGACATTATAGATAACCACCAGATTTTCAATATTTATTTCAATAAATATTGCACAATTTTATGAGAGAATTCGTTGGATATTACTGCGACTTATTTGTTGCTGTGAATTAATCAGCTGACTGATCTGTATTATCGATGGAGTCTCGTCCTGGAGGAGATTTGAAATTTTTGGAATGACGATACACTCACTGCATCAATCAACATTCAGTATTGGAATAAAAAATGGGAATTACCAAGTGCCAAAAAGTTGTGAGAAGCTTCAGTTTCAATGATTTTCATAAATCCTCTATTGGACCAGCAATTTTGGATAAACAGAATCCCTTCATGCGTATTCTAGAAATCGATTTATTGGTTTTATTAACAGTGGGATACTATTTTCGGAGATTCACTCGAGCAATTAAACCCATGCTGAGATTAATCATGACTGCGAGCTTTGGAATTACCTTGTTATTGACTGCTTTATTGATCCACTCCTCTTTAAATCGATCGTCCTCCAGAGAACTGGTAATTACTGGACAGTGGCAGAATACTAATTACTTGATGCAACTGGAACTGGAACGATTGAAAATTAAGACTTTGAGTCTGGAACTGACAATTAGGAAAATGGTGCGTCTCTAGAAATTATCTTCGACATTTCGGTTCATTTTAGGAAATTATATAATTCCAGAATTTCCAATTAAACGCAATACGTTCGCATAGCAAAAATCATCATGAAATTTTAGCGGATTTTGCTTCAGAGTCTGCTGGAGGCTCGATCGTTGACACTCCTGGAACAGAATCGTACCATGACCAGAATCAAATTTTCCGATTATTCGGTATTCCAATCTGGAAACCCAATTATTTCACTCCTCGTAAAGTCATTCAGGTATACTCACGAAAAAATGAGTAAGAGATAAATTGTATTCCTTTACGATATTAAAAATAATTATAATGATTGTCCGTAGCCATGGAGTCAAGCTGGAGAATGCTGGGCATTTCATGGCACTCAAGGAAAAATTGAGATCGAACTCGCGTATTCAACGTACGTCGATAGAGTGACTTTGGAACATATTTCGGCTAGTGCATCATTGACTGGGAACATTAATTCAGCCCCTAAAGAATTTTATGTTCTTGTAAGATGATTTGATTGAATTGGAAATACAGACAATCAAATTCGACTTCATTTCCACACAGAATTAACTAATTATATTTCCAGGGAAAATTTATTGACGAATATGTGGAAATCGGTCGATTTGTATACGAAATTCTAGGACCTCCGTCTCAAATGTTTCAAATTACGGTATTATCATTTTATAAATTTATTAAATGGAAATGATTTCTCAATTCAATTGGACACTAATAATTGAAAAAAATTGGATCTCTGTTGCTTTTAGGAGAAAGGTGTGCAGAATAGACCAATTAAACATATCATGCTGCGAATCATCTCCAACTGGGGAAATCCTGATTACACATGCATCTACCGTTTCAAAGTCCACGGAAAAATCTCTAACGACGTGGAAAATGTGTAGAATAAAATATAAATAATTAATAAGAGAAGTTAGTTTTGTCCTGTTTATTATATTCTCATACAAATTTGCGTCTCAGTGTCAACGAGAATGTCATTACGACCATTTCTCGGCGGCAGATCCACCCCAGTTCTGAGCTGGTGCTTGGGCAGCAGGAGCTGGTGCTGGAGTGGCAGACCATTCGTCTTGTACCTGGGTGGCCCAGTCGCTGGCAGGGGCAAATGCAGCTGGAGCTGGAGCTGGTGCAGCAGCTGGTGCTGGGGCAGAATCGTCAGCCCAGTTTTCAGGTGCTGGAGTTGCATCAACCTCATTGCCCCAGCCAGGGTCAGTCGATGCTGGCTCAGCTGGAGTAAATTCTTTTGGCGGTGGAGCAATTTCCTTGGCTGCTTGCTCTTCCTTCTCAGCCTGTGTCATTCATATTTAGGCCAGATTAGATATTGATAATTCCATCATTATAACGAGTAATCATTTTCCAGAATGTCAGAAAAGATTAAGCCATATTAATCAGCACTGGGACTTATGAATTACAAATTTCTCATCATTTAAGGACCGGTATATCAATTAAAAAATATCCAAATGTAAATACAACTGTCAATTACATTTTGGTAGAAACTTTTAAAAACCATTTTTGTTTTTTTTTCAATTTTTTTTTGACGAATTCAATTACGAGATCAATTGCTTTTTGAGAACCGATTAAATTCCAGAGAAAACGCACCTCCTCAGGATCTCTGTAAAAGAACAGATCGACGACAACATCCCATTTGGATTCGCGTGGGATTGAGCCACGAAGACGGAGTACTTCACGTGCCAACAACCACCACATGAGACCGATACTGTGCAGACTCTTGGTGTTGCATGGAATGGAAATGTCAACGAATCTGAGGGGTGAATCAGTGTTGCAGAATGCAATGACTGGGATGTTGACGTAGCTCGCTTCGGTAATGGGCTGGTGGTCGGATGCTGGGTCGGTGACAATCAGCAGACGAGGCTCACGGAAAGCAGCCTGAAATGAGAGCATCAGCATCATCAATTCATCGTCAGAGGATTGCCTTTAAAAAATAGTCGACTGTATTTTACTTGGATCTGATTGGTGAATGCACCAGGGGTGAATCGTCCAGCAATGGGTGTAGCTCCAGTGTGCGCTGCAAACTTGAGGACAGCCCTCTGTCCAACGGGCCTGGAGCTGATCACGAAGACCTCACTGGGGTGTTCAATAGCGACAATCGCACGAGCAGCCAAGAGAAGTTTCTCCCATGTACGACGGAGATTGATGACATTCACTCCAGCACCTGGAAAAATTATATTTTCATCATCAGACCTGTTCCACAGCTAGTCACGTATTTCTCATATTTTTACTATGCATCCGTATTTTTTTTATTATTCACCGTCCACACGACGTTTGTAGACATACTGCTCCATTTGGTAATTGACGTTCTCAGAACCCAAATGGGTACATGCCGCCAACATTTTCGTAACATCATCCTCTTTGAGGGACAACACATCTAGTCCTCCCGACATCGTTCCGTTGTGGTTGAACTACGAATCAACCTGTGGATAAATTCATGAATATATGACTCTTGAATGACTCGGTGCACGGTTAACCCTACAAAAATCGAACTATTGGAGGTTGTGGTGCTCCACGTGTTGTGTTCCAGCACAAAAGTATCCACTCAAGGGATATTATCTGTTCTGCACGTGATTTCGTTAATGATTCGGATAATTGAGGGTTACAGGTATCACATTCAAATGCTTTATTTATCCAGGAGGAATTATAAATGTCGTATAAATGAAATTTAAATGTTTTAACCTACGTTTTGGGATGCCACTTGGGAGACTTCCTATGTGGAAAGAACGTACGGAAGTCGGCCATGATGGAATTTTAGTAAGTACTCCTTAATCAATAAAATTACTGATTTCAGATAAAAAAAACGACGATAAAAAACCATTTTCTCGGGTATCTTCCTCTCAACAGTAAATAATCAATTATATCAAATAAACTTTCCATGCAACCCCTTTTTTTACTAACTTTGAAAAAATTTCTACAGCCGATGCTTTTTTGCGGGAATTATGAGTTGGCAATTCCATTAATTAACATGAACTTATTATAAGTTTCTCCGCTCACTCTGGAATATATTTCTTGTTTGTAGAATTGCAATTAATTAATTTATGGAATGGGAACAGAATCGTGAGGAATGTATTTTGAAAAAAATGCGTATTTTTTTTGTGTAAACGGTGTAAACGCACATTGTTTCCCCCACCGTTCACCCCGTTGGTTTCAATATGGCGGATGGTAGTTGACATTCACCCTCGGAATTGTTGACTTGTCGAGTTTCACCGCAATTGATCAACAATAACAAATATCGACGGATAATTCAAGATGAATATGTCAGTGGAAAAGAGAAAATATCCATCAGCTTTGCCGACCAATTGGCCAACGAGAGATGAGACCACTAGGAAAACACAGAATCAACTCTCCTCATTGTCCAACTCTGGTAAAGTTGACGTTTACTACTACAGGTACATAATTATCGTTGTAAACAAATTACATTGACGATGAGAATTTTTTGAACATGAATTCATGAATTTCTAGTCGAGGAGTGAGAAATGACACATCTTTAGTTCCCCCGATAAGACAGACAGCCTCGATATTCAAACAACCAGTGACGATTTTCAAAACTCAGGAGGGAAAAGTCAAGGATATCAAGCATGGAAATCAAGAAAAGCCAAAACAGGTATTTAAAATTTTCCCCCAGCTGTGAATAATGTACATAGTCCCTGATATACATTGTTTTCACCTGTGAAATCCCGAGTAATTGATCAAATCATGGAACTAATGAGACTAGGAGGTTTATGTGCGATAAACTTGAATTATGGAAAATCTATGAACTAATTCGTGACTTTAGGATGGGGCCGATAAAACTGACAGCAAGTATGGCTCCCAAGATAAGCCAAAACAGGTAAACTAACTTGGCACGATAAATCATTCTCCAGCTAGCAGAAAAAATAAGTCAGAGTCATGAAAGTTGCATGTGGTTCACAATAACAACCATGTAGATTTTAACGTCCCATTACCTAAACGTTTACTGCACTGTCAATTGATAATTAAATTCAGTCAAGTAGGGAGAAATCTATATATTGGTGATTATTGTTTTTACAATACTTTCAGTTATTCTGGGAGAAAAGATTAGAGGGGCTGAGGGCATGTGATCCCGATGGCTATGAATTCGATGGTATGGATTTACCGAAGACACTGAAGCCAGTTGGACCTTATATTACTGAAGAAACTCTTCTCCAGAGTGTCGCCACAGCCCTCCACGTCTCCTCACAGCCAGTCACCGGACAAACGGGTTCCAAATCTTCCTTAGAAAAAAATCCCGGGGTATTCCTGAATCCAGAACAACCTCTTGTACAGGTAAATCCTCGAAATTCTCTCAATTCCCTCAACGAATTATCCAAAATTATCCAGCTTTAAATTATTTTTTCCTTATTTCCTCCACAGGCTGTCGCAATAGCTGATGATGATATTAAAAGGCAAGAAGACCGAGTTGCATTGGCCAGACAAAAACTTCAAGACGCCTTACGTACAGTTTCGACATAAATTCGAGTAATTAACTAGACAGATTTCATTAATCATCGTGCTCATTCATAATTTTCATACCTAAGTTAATAATTATATAAATAAATCATTTCCACATGAAACAAAAACAATCGAATAAAATATTCATTGAATATACAAAATCATGACAATTGCCTGGCGTTTTTAATGGTTCGTCATTCTCGTCGAGCTAATCAGTTATTTTATAATCTTCATCACCTACTAGGTCTTCTATATTTTTTATTTTTACGATCATTCGTTAAAAAGTGGAAAAAAAATTTGATTCCACTAGAAGTTCTCGTATTTTTCAACTCCACAGATAATAAACCGACTGAGAGGACTGTCTCACATTGTCGTATACTCCGTTTGCACTATATCCCATTATTTCTCCATCTCTGTTCGTGACTGGCGTTTGTGACAAGTTCGCTTTATTTTATTTAAATCTAGCTGCAATAAATAAAGGAGACAATAGCAAGGTAAATTATAAAATTTCCTATTGTTTAATTACCGTATTTAAATATTTGAAGTTTTTCATAGAATGATTTAATAATTTCAGCATTGAATTCGGCTTTTGCCGTGTCATTCTCACCCAAACAACTCCCCGATTACTTTATTCATTCTCATGAATTCAAACTATTTGTTAACTTCATAATATAAATTAATTAACGAATTAATCTCCGTTGTTTCCACCTGTTTTGTAATTTATTATCTGCATTATATATTTTTTTTTCAGTATATAAGACCTTAACCTCCAAAAATGGGAAATCACATTTTGTGATTAGTTCAAAATTATTAATCCATCAGCAAAAAATTAATTAATGATGGAAATACATGAACAACAATTGGACAATAATCTTAAAATTTCAGATGTTCTTAACACGTTCAGAATACGATCGCGGTGTGAATACATTCTCCCCAGAGGGTCGTTTGTTCCAAGTGGAGTACGCAATCGAGGCGATAAAGCTCGGTTCGACAGTCATCGGGATATCCACCTCCGAAGGAGTGGTTTTAGCAGCAGAAAGGCGTATAACATCGCCTCTGATGGAGCCAACGACAATCGAGAAGATCGTCGAAGTCGATAAGCATATTGGGTGCGCTGGATCTGGCCTGATGGCTGACTCGAGGACCATGATCGATCGTGCTCGTGCTGAATGCCAGAATCACTGGTTCATCTACAACGAGAAGATGAGCGTTGAGTCTGTTGCCCAGGCGGTGTCCAATTTGGCTATACAATTTGGGGACAGTGATGACGATGGTAGTGCTATGTCGAGACCCTTTGGTGTTGCTATCCTATTCGCTGGAATTGATGAGAAGGGGCCACAGCTCTTCCACATGGATCCATCAGGGACTTTTGTCCAGTTCGATGCTAAGGCCATTGGCTCGGGGAGTGAAGGTGCACAGCAGTCACTTCAAGAAGTCTTTCATAAGGTATTTAGGATGATGATCATCACGACTATTACTATCATTTTCATTCAAACTGGTAAAATAATTTTTATTTTCAGTCCATGACTCTGAAAGAAGCCATTAAAGCAACGATAACAATTTTGAAACAAGTTATGGAAGAGAAATTGAATGAAACAAACATTGAGCTCATGACGATGACACCGGAGGCCAAATTCCACATGTTCTCTAAGGAGGAATTGCAGGAGGTGATTAAGGACATTGCTTGAATAAAATTTTTACTTACATTTTACAAAAATTGTTAATTAAGAGAAGCAAGAAGTTATCCCGCTGCACTATTCTTCATCAGTGAACATCGACGGTTCCGTTAAAACTCCTTTTTTCATACATGAAAATGATAATTAACTTAAATAAAGCCACTGAAATGAATCCAGTCACTGGGTGGAACGATTCTCTATAAATTTCAATGCCTCATACCTTACAATCAATCCTGAAATCCATACTTGGATTCTCCCGAGACTAGTTAATTGTAGAATTTAATTTTAATTGCCGTATTTATTCCACATGCACAACTGAGCGTGCGGAACGAATATCTATATGACACGATACGTGAATGAAGCATTTTCGCTACAAAGTAATCTCAGATATTGCCACTGTTAGAATGATTGCTATTAATTCCATTTATGAATTATTCTATCGTCCAGGCTATTGAGTGGGTAGCAGTAACTGCTGAAGAATCAGCAAGACTGAGTACCAGTAGCAGATCGTCCTCAAGTCCTAGTCCTTTCCTGACTCCAGTCGCTTCAGTCCTGAGTGGATACTGAAGCAATTGCCTATGAAGATCTTCAAATCCCTCAATTATTAATATAATTATTATTCATATGTCCGGTACGTCCTAAATTTCTCCGCAATTCAATAAATAAAATGGATTCCTAAAATTCATAATTTTCATACATGTCATACGATGCTAAATAATTTTCCAAGTAAAATTAGAGAATGAAAAGTTGAACGATTGAAATATTTTCATTCGAGAGTGAAAATCTATTTAGGTCTCTATTATTGGGCCGCCTCTCTGCGGAGTGGAATGGAGGATCCCATTAAAATCAACAAAACCTCAACCGAATAACAAAAAGTGAGAAAATAAAAGTGGATGGGTGAGTTAACATTCGATTACGAGACGCAAAGCTTTTCAATAGTCCATATCTGGAATCAATAATTAATTTCAATGGTAAAGCTCACTGTGGTGGATTGGTGAAGAGTAGTTTTGGTGGGAATGGGAGAGAATGAGGAATGGGGATGGATCGGTTTTCTCGCCAATGCTGCAGAGCTCGACGCTGCGATGTCCCGATAACGCTTCCCTTTTTATCCCGTTACTCGGGGACCTGTGGGAGGGCAAGTCAAGCTCGCCAGATTATTGGATATTATTCCATTTCAAGCGTTCAATCCCGAGTACGATTCGCTCATACTCTCTCCATTTTCCCTCCAGTTTCAATTTCATCCCTTCTGGATGGGCTTTTTCGACCACTCCTATTTTAAACGTCACCTCGATTCCCATGGACGCCACCCCAGAAATTTGTACCGACTCACTTCAATTTATTAATGAAAAGTGGTGGTTTGTACTCCAAAATTTTCGAAACTCCTTTCATCACCGAAATTTAATTATTGAATTAATAAACAGATTTTTCCATCCGCACATAATAATTATTAATCATCTGCATTGGGAGTGCGCATAAAGGTCTCCATCGAAATTATTGACGTAATCTCCACAATTGGAGAAACTCCACGGGGATAGTAGGGGGAGGGATAAGCCGAAGAAAAGGTTGGGAATAGACAGCAAAGTGCGGGGGATGAGGGGATGAGGGGATGAGAGGATGAGGCACTCAGTGGAAGAGGTACTCTGTAATTAACGGGGGGCTGGTGGTAGATAGTCCCGTTGGAGTACAACCCTGAGAATCCCTGGGGAGCCGATCCCGCTTTCGTATCAGACACCGACACTCTCCAGCATTCAGCATCTCTCAGCCTCAGCCTCAAACCCATGGACTATACGGAGCGAAGCCCTCCCGTTCAAGTTTCGCTACGATAATTGCCTTCGCTTCACAGTCTCGCCGATATAGTACCCTCAATCCACTCCATCTCTTCATCTCCAACCCCACTTCATCTCTCTCTCACTCATCACAATCGCTAAATTCCCCTTACGTCCTTCGCCCTAAACAATCATTTACTGAAAAAAAAATCATAATTCTGCCAAAAAATCGTCTGATAATCTCTCAGATAAACCCGACTGGCCCTCAAGTCCTGACACCTGTCTGTGATTAATTTCCCTTTTTTGTTTCTCCATGTATAATTCTATCGCACATTATTAATCTTCAAAAATGTGAAACCCTAATGGTTATTAAATTGCGAAATACGGGAACGAATTTTTGCGAGAGGGCTTCACTGACTTTAGACTCACTCGGTCTTTTCGTGGAACGTGGAGAATCGGTTAGGGGAATAGGTTAATAATGGTGAGTGAAAAAGAAATAAAATTGAATAAGAGGCAAGTGAAATATGAAAGGGAAACGGACACGGCTTGACGCCACCGCGAGTTGACTTCCTCGTTTATTAGTAACACACGTTAGCTGGTAGAAAACCGGAAGTTTGCAAGTTATATCCAACATAGGAAGAGACTGATACTTACGTGGGCTATAATTTACGGATGGTAGAATCGTCGCACTTTATTTTTTATTTTTTCATATTTTTCCTCGTACCGCCACTTTCCCAAGTGCCAAGTGAAAATCACTTAAAAAATGTCTCATTAAATTTAATTAATTATCCAGGCTTTTTGCATGAAAGCTACGGCGGGTGATCACTGACCGTGCAATTGATTCTCCATTTTCTCATATTTCGATATCGCATGAATTACCAGTACTAACCAGTCGACGAGAGATACCCGAAGAAATTCTCGTGAATCGTTTTCTATATTCACGATTAAAATGGGTAATCGAACAGATGTCTGCAGAAATCGCGGATATTTTCAGCCTTTCACTTTCAGTTTTTTATGTAAAAACAATTGGAATACTGACGATTTACATTTGTACTCGATTTATTTTCATTAGGATTATGAAGAATTTGCTCATATCTTGATGTGCCAGCCGGACTCGACGATGAATTTAATTCGTGACCATTGAGAATTGCAATAACGGGCTATTAACGCGATTACGGTGGACTGAGGTATGTAAGAGGAGATTTGAGATGCCATTTTCCACGCCTGTTGAATGAGAAAAGTGCAAGTCCAATGAAACAAATACCCATACAACAAACTTTTGCTTACTGCTCTGAGAAACTACGAGTGAAAGCAACATACACTTTCATGGATAGACTATTACAGACTGGCCAGTCAACTGTGCACAGCAAGAATGAATTTGCTCGAAAGAAAAGAAAAACCATAATTTCATAGATTTGCTACTTAATCGTAAAAAGGTTGGGCTTCGTATCGTTAAATTCTTATCAAAACGAAAGTGCCAAACCAGGAAGCGTCGACACTATTAAACAAAAAAAATAGCAATAAAGGATGTCCGTTCTCCATTTTCGCCGATTGCAAATAGACCTCACTATTCACTCGACATCGTATAATTAATAGACGTCTTTCACTACCCAGTGAGGACAAAAATCAACTCTAATTACACACATCCTGGAAGTGAATGAAGATTTATTAAGAACTCCTCTGTCATTCGGTAATAATTCTTCTTTATTCAATTTTATTTATAGTACAAAAATATAAAATTCATCCTTTGGAGCTCCGCGTGTTGACACATCATTTTTCTACAGATTATATTACATAATTGAGAGAAGAGAGACAGGGGGGGGGGGATCGATGGAGAAGCTGTACTCGCTGCTTCAATCCTCGGTGCATGAAAATACAAATCACACATAAAAATCTCTGGTCTTCAATTTTAACAATACAAATTTAAAAAAAAAACACAATTTTAATTAATGATGATACTCGCCACCTTCTGAGCCGTAAGAAGGTTGAAAACCGGCATGACCTCCGCCATATCCCCCGCCGTATCCCCCGCCGTATCCACCGGTGTGATCACCGCCCAAATCACCACCACCAAAATCACCGTGCTGCTCACCACCGTAGTGTCCATGATGCTCTTCATGATGCACATGAACAGGTACAGGATACGGTACTTTAACGGGAACAGGTACCTCCTTTTCAACCGGCACCGGTACTTCCTTCTCGATAAAGTACGGCTTATCAACAGGTACTTTAACAGGTACCGGCACTGGTTTTTCAACGGGTACTGGTACATGCTTGTGGACAGTATAGGGCTGTGGTACAGGTACTTTAACAGGTACTGGATATGGTTTCTCAACCGGTACAGGATACGGCCTGTCAACAGGTACTTTGACCTCGTAAGGCACCGGTTTGTCAACAGGTACAGGATACGGTTTTTCAACAGTAACTGGATATGGTTTTGGTACATGCACTGGATATGGCCTGTCAACTGGTACCTTGACTTCGTAAGGCACTGGCTTCTCAACAGGATACGGCGCTGGTACAGGTATCTTCACTTTGACTGGATAAGGCACGTGCTTTTCAACAGTGTAAGGCTGGGGAACGGGTACTTTAACCGGTACTGGTACGTGCTTTTCAACAACGTAAGGCTGTGGTACGTGAACCTTCACCTCGTACGGCCTGTCAACCGGTACTTTAACTTCATACGGTACTTTCTTCTCAACGGTGTAAGGCTGGGGGACGTGGACTGGTACTTTGACAAATACCTTAACTGGATAGGGCACGTGCTTCTCCACTGTGTAAGGCTGTGGTACACCAACTTTTACCTCGTACGGCACATGTTTCTCAACCAGATAAGGTACGTGCTTCGTTACTTCAACTGGCACTGGTATTTTCTTCTCAATTGTCACCGTTTTGACGTGCTCCTCGTGACCATGCGACTCATAACCACCCCCAAATCCACCACCCAGGTCTCCATAACTGTGGCCTAGTCCACGTTTTTCTGTTTTCTTCACTGATTCACCCTCCACCGATGATTCATCCATCTTCTTCGAGGCAGATGCCTCCTCGCTGTACACCCAGGTACTCTGAGAGAGTGCCAGGAGTGCCACGAGGGCTAATTCAATCTAAAATATCGGATTAATTAAATTATTGAAATCATCATTGAAACTTCTTCATGATTCAACAGTCGGGCAGGGGTTCATTGTTGATTTTCGAGGTGGCGGGGTAGTTTCACTCAAATTTTTAAGGATAGGTGGAATTTTATCTGCTCTCTGTTAATTTTCACTATATATTTTCAACTCACCTTTGTTTTCATTCTGCTGCTTACGTGTGTTTTTAGTGTGGCGCTTAACCACTGACTGAACCGCTTCGTTTTCTACGTCTCAGCCTTATATACCCAACGGCATAATAGCCTGGCACTTTCCCTGCACCTCATCACTTATATTATATGTTTCATATATGTTTATTCGATGGTGGATAAATATCTGAAGCGATCGCATTCGAAAGAGATGTCACATATTGGGAAATGTTGATTCGTCGTAATTCGTACGGTATTCCCTGATGATTTTTGGATTTCAAGGAGCTAGATAACTAGAGATTAAATATCTGTAACGCGCATGTAATTCTATGCTCTCGGTGAAGGAAGTGTGTACGGTGTGTAGATACAATAAAAAATTCAAGTTCCAGGATTTACACTTTCCAAATTCCATTTTTAATTATTTTTATGCAATACCAGCGCGAGGATTATTCAGTGTTCGTCTTTGAATGGCATAATTGAATTTAAATAATAAACTGTGGGATAATCGGGAATAATAATCAATTGTGTGACGCAATGGCTGTCGTATTGTTTATTGCTAGGTTTATAATCTCAGGCAGTTTTGTAATTAATTTTTATTTGTGTAACTTTTGGTCAGTCGGGGGTACAATTGAAGATGAGAGTTTTTAATTAAGGCACATCCGAATATGGATGAACTTTTTAAAGATGATAATGTGGTGCAATAAAAACACGTTTTTATCAGGGAAAGTGAGGATGGCCCTCGCTGAGTTATGGATGTCGCAATTTTTATGGAAATCAGTTCGAAATTCGAGATCGGAGATCCCGGGTCACTCTGAATACTCATTCCTTATTCGCGTTTATAAAAAGAAATTAATACTCTCCCCTATAGTACAGTGAAAAGAATATTTTATCGAGACAATTTTTTTCCGGGGAAATATTCCAGTTTTCCACCAGAAATTTACGCTTTCCCATTAAAAAAATACTACTAAAAATATATTGTCACACATTAATTTTCTTTGGATAAATTAATATGATTATTGTCTAGAGAAAATTTGTTCGCGATAATTCGAAAATTTCTCGTATTGTCTGCTGTTAAATGAATTCAATCACACGATCTCTTCCGTGAAAATTCGTTTTCGGCAGAAATAATTTTTCCTTTCACGAGTAACACGTTGAAAGGAAAAGTTGCCAGTAGTAATCCCCCGACTAGCTCACAAATTAATTCTGAAATATGATAATAGCCCCTGAAATTTGTCTAAATTAAAATAGTTACATAAATTCATTCCGATGCTGTCCTTTTCCTCGACGGTAAAATTTCCCATTCCGCTACCTAAATGATAATTTTCCTATTTTTCCCATTGGAAGACATCTCCAATGGGAAGTGAATTCGATTCTTCAGCTCATCCGGAAGGTTTTGCGGAAAAATATCTGTCGTAATCCATTCCATTCTTGTTTGCAATGAAAAGCTAGTGAGTGCAAGGCACTTGAGCATTTAACATTAGCTGTAAATCCGTCTGGACGACCTAGAAGTGAGAGCTCGGGTGTTCCATAAAGACCGGCTCTGGTTATAAACCAAAACAAATCCCATGTGTTTGCTAACACTTTCTTCATTAGCCGCCTATCAATTCTTCCTCAATTTTTTCCACATTTCACTCCATTTCGTTACGTAAAATCCGTATTCCAATTAATCATCCCCCGATATTATAAATTGCATCCGGTGTACAATATTATACATCGAAAGCCCTTCAGGCATTTCCTCCAATTACAAATTACAACTTAAAAAATTTCATTGCAATCAAATAATCACTCATTTAATTATGCGAAATTATGTTCACAATTTTTAATCATTTACAGTTAATTAATCTTCAAGTTTGAACATAAAAATTGATGTTTAAATATTTCTCTTGACTAACCGAATATTTGGTGAAAATATATTTTTTCCTTCGTACGCGTGGAATATCTAATGCATTGTTCAGAGCGTGTTTAATACCATTGCATGTACGGCAACCATTTTGCCTCCCCCTCCCCATTTCACCTTCGTCTCCTCCACGACGTGTTTAATCGTGATAAGTGGTGCATTTGAGTGATTAATGGTTTTTGCACTGAGTGTGATATCTGGGGAACAGGAATTGAAATTTTGAAGATGACGCAAATAAAAATATCAAATTCTCTACCCGAGTGCATCAGCTTCGCTGAAAAATTTCGATTGATAGTACTTAGTGTACTTAGCGCATGCATATCGGTAATTGGAAACTTTTACGTGTTTGCGTGTATTTATAATTCATTTGAATTACCCAGCCGTGAATCCGAAGGGAATTTTCTACCGCACAATTCCCGGGACTCAGTGCTGATTTAGCAAAAAATATTTCTTTTGCATTTGTTAAGTTTTATTTATTTATTCTATCGATCTACTACACTTGGATGATTTCAAGTGCATCTGATGTGTTGACATTGAGAATTATTTATCGAGATGAAACCAATGCGTTACGGAGACTGGTATTTATGATTGGATTGGGTGAAGGTTTATGCAAATTTATCGCGGTTTACGCGGATTGAAGGTGAAATTTTTCCGAGGGGATAACATACTCATCAGATCGGCGCCAATCACAGAAATCGGTTGATTTCATTGAGCTCTCTCGAGGCCAATTGAAATATCCGGGAAATACCAGAGGTGTCCAACGTTTTTATTTATTTTCTCAATCATGTCGATAAAATAATTCAATTAAATCAATAATAATAATAATGATTATTATTATTATTGGATTATTCAACTGAATCGTGAGCAACTTTATTTTCATTTTAATTGCGAACTCTGTCTTTATGTGATATGAAATCAATTGAAATCGGTGAAATCTCGTGATTTCCGAACTGATTTTATGACTTTATGACTCGATAAATAAATACTAGAGAAATTATTCTCTTGATATTAATTCCGGAGATTTTTTTAAGTCGTCAGATGTAAAATTGAATAGTTTTGAATTCGCGGGGTTCTTCAATTTTTTTTTGGGGGGAATTTTTGATGTTTTTTTGAAGTATCAAAGTACATGTAATTCGAATTTCATGCTCCTGCGTACTAATGCCTGAGTAACACGGAATTTGATGATTTGGCGACGGTCTTGACTCTGGCAATGGTAATTGAGATGTCTCTCAGTGCCTGATGCCTCATCCTGCCTGACGTAATTACAAACGCAACAAAAAAGTGAAAAAAATTCTGGAATATAAAGCACCCGCGTGTTTCACTATTTTTTCTCTTTGATCTCTCGAATTGAGGAACTGTCGCTCCATAATTGCAGGTGACCTGTGACAAGCTGTATAATTTTCCACGGAATAAACCGAGTCACTTGATGGAAGAAAAATCCGGCTTTTCATTCAATGGAAAACCGTTTATTTTTGTTGCACCTGCACCAGAGCAAACGACAAAAGAGAAAATTTTGACTTGTCCTGGTGGTGAATGCACCTGCATGTTAGCCTCGCAAATAGTTTGGCTCTTTCATATTTCGGGAGGGATTGTACCTAAACCTCGATACCTAATGCCCCCATGGTCATCCCTTTTGGGTTCCTCAGAAGATGCCCCGGGCACGTGCCTTCCCACTTTCGTGACTTCTCCCTCAATTACAGACTCGCCATTGTCTTTTTTTTTCTCCCTCGACTAATCAAAATTTTTAATCTCCACAAGTATTTCTTCAAACCAGAAAAAAATACTAATCTACGATGAAATACCAATGGTATTGGACAGAGTGTTCAGGAAATATTTCAAACAATGAGTATTTCAATCGAATTATCGTAATTACAAAGGACTTAAGTCCGTTAAATAATTAATTAATGGTTAATAACCGGTATTGTGTATGACTGGATATTAGGTAAAGAAGATAATTGTTAAGCACCTGCTCATGTAATTTGATCAGTGGTCGATGTATTACGCGAATGTTGCTGTGTACAAGGTGTCGTGATTATGTTTAACTGGGCTGGATTCAATGGTACATCAGTACTGTATAACTTGCAAACCAGATCGGGCCATCCGATCCAATAGCCAATTACCGAGAGACACGACGTACATCCGGTATTTAAACCCCGTCATGTTCTAACGGATACAACACTAAACATGTTTCCCCAAATGCTGCGTACACTGCCAGTCATTAATCTAATTCCACTGACCACTAAATATTTTTCACGAAATTATCGGTTTACTTCTCAAAATATTTCATTATAATTCTGAAACAGAAACATACCATAAATTGAAGTTCAATTATTTTTTGAATATTTTCCTCCATTTTCACTGAATTTAAAAAATCGGTGTTTCAATTTTCTCTGTTATAAATTTGATTTAATCCGTTTTCCAAAATTCAAAGTGGAATTGCAGTTTTTTTTCGGAGTATATCAAACCCGTGAAGATTTTTTTTTTTTAAATAAAAGAGTGATGGAGTATAAATGCGTTGAAAAATGCGAGACGATCGGGACAATTGGCCTCGTGCCTTATGAATAAAAAACAACGTGATATTACCACCGCTTATTAAACGAGCAATTGGAGGAAGGGTTTGCGTGGTTAGTCCTGGCATATTGTCCCAGGGAGAAGTAGAAATTAATAACACCCTTTGTGTCGGTGTGTCGATACAATAGCGAGAACCACGCGATTTGTGCGACTCACCGTTCGTTTTTTCGGGTCGCATTAGAAGATACTCATCAACCCATCCTATCCCTCATTATACTCCTCACATAATAGGTAATAATTATCGATTTAATAACGCGGACCAATGGAGGATCTCCTGATCTCTTCTGACAGAAAAAAAAAAACAATTCCACCTTTTTGCGGATGGAACACACATTGAGACACTCGCGACGAAAGTTTGAGCTGTCGGCGTTGAAATTCGAAAAAAAAAATCCTGATAAATAAAAAAAAAATAAAAACAAATGGGAAATATAGGGTGATTCCGGTTGAATCAACTTTTTCTCGCTCTGCGTGCTACAAAATGATGAATGACGTCTGATTACCGCAACTCTATACTGATAAACTCGATGTGAAGGAGCGGACGTGTATCTCGTAATCGAAACGATCAGTAATGAATTTTATGGGAGCTAGGCTCTACAAGTGGTTTGAGGAGGGGAAAATAAAATGAAGGGCTGACTGGGTTGTAACATAAATGTGAAGAAGTGATGGTGTCGCGTGGCTGGCACACGACCAAAGTCCTGACTCTTAGCAGCACCTCCAACGACTCCACCCAAAATCCACCCAATGCAAGTTGAGGATTAAGTATCGAAGTAATGGCTCTGGATTTTTCTGTCGCATCTGCCTAAATGGCCTATGATCAGAGGAGGCAGCTCGTACGATCGATGATGAGTTTGAAAATATTATGGTCCATGGAACGATCGTGGAGCTGATCCCTTATACATTCAAGGGATCATTACCCTGGATGTCCCCCAGAAGCTTGTCTCCAGGCACTTTTTTCCTCGTACTTTAGTCAACTAGTTCTCTTAGTCCTCTTATTTGTAAAATAACCATGGACTTTTGAATAATTCTTGTTTGATAAATGAAGAGGAGTCCGAGACTCACTGGTATTTCCGTAATTATGAAGGATTTATCTCTCGAGGAGCCAAATAAAATTAGCCAAGTGGTTAATTTCCTGCTTGCCCACCGTCATATCGAAGAAAGGATTCTCGTTCTGACGGGGTATCGTAAACATTCATGATCCATGGAGTTAATTACTCACAGTAATTACTCGGCTTGCAAAAGACTCGCGGAGGAAATTACTCAAGCGAGTACCATCTTGTATCGTTTTTCAATTCCCGAGGAATAAAACATTTTCACTGTACATTTTTTTTTTTGTCTTGTTCTCATCGTGGCTTAGGTGGTTGGCAGGTGAATTGCAGGCAACTGTCGCCTCCGAGGCAAAATCAAATTCTCGGTTTTTTGCCGGGCAAAATCCCCCCGCAATCGCATTAGAGGTGCAATAATGCGACCGGCGTGCACAATCTAAAAGCCACTCCACATAGGCGGTGCTGAAAATATCTCTTGTGTCTTGTACGTAATACCCAGTGGTACCCGAATAAATCGTCTGATGAAATTCGCCTCTTGGAATTATTAGTCCACCCTCTAGGGCAAACCAGACAAATTCGTGATTCTCTTCGACTGAAAAATCGAATTCCCTTCAATTTACTTTTTTATAACCAGTGTAGAATTTTTTTTATGGCAAAAACCTTGAATTTTGAGCTCGTGATTGGCGCTCGGGGTTTCGGTAATTGTGTTCCGGTATTGGTGTCCTTCATACGTAGCCTTCGAGCTGGCGAAAAAAAAATTGCCAAGTTTTTCCGTGGCAAGCCCTTCCGTGAGGGACCAGAGATAAAAAATCCCTGTTGGAACGCCAATGAGCGTTTATGGAGTTTATGCGTGACATCGTGTAAAGACTAGTATTTGAGGTTGGATAAAAACTCAAGAATTTTGTCTATTCTCCTCCCCTTCATCATCATCTAGGATCATTGGATTTATCTTTGGGGTTTGGAGCACGCGAAACAGGAAAATATATATCTGTTGGGGCACCAGTCGGGAACAGTTCGGAGGGTCGCGTGGTGATTGGTCCAATTGCTTAATAATTTTCAGCGAATCCGTGTGGTTTTGGCGTTTTTAGTCGTCCCATCGTTAATTCCACCGACGCGACATATTTAACTGTCTCGTGACTTCAGGTTTTTTTTTTTTTTTTTGGGAGAAAAAGGGACATCGTATTAGGAATCGGCAGTAGGGGACACCGCAAAAATACTTAATGCCGGTTTCGCAGGTTTTTTTCTTCTCTTTATTTTCTCTTTTTGGGATTTGAACCGTGTAATTTTGGCGGTGTCAATCGCGGAGCGTGCGCAAGTGAAATGGGATAGGAACGAGAAAAGGGATTTTGGGGCTGAGGCCTACGTTCGTCCTCCGGGTGATCAATTTGCCATTTCTCGATGGTTCAACTGAGTGCCTCCAGCACCTAGTGGAATTTCTCAAAATATATTGAGTTCGGATCATGAGAAAAAAAGAATTTAATTCAAAATCCTGAATTTTTTTTTCGCTAAACGATTTGACGAGTGGTAACATCGATTTTAAAAAATTGTTTAAAATTGTTGTTCCACCAGGACATCCTTTAATAATAATAATTCATTAATAATTCAAACACTCCGGTAAATCCTTGCCATAAAAATTGGAATCCCGTGGTTATCGTGATTACGGCTGGTGAAAAAGGGGGAGATCACTGGCCTTTGAACATTCCCTTGGCAATTTTCGCCTAACGACTCCAAGTAAATACCTAATCTAATGCCCCCTCCATTGTTTCCCCCTTTCAAAATGCACATAGCCCACACACATTTCACCCCTCGTGAAAATAGTTTGTTGCCCCAGCAAGTAAATGACTCTATCGAAATTTCATCCCCGGGGGGGTAAGTAAACGAAACGCGTAGGGGAAAAATAGAGTAAGAAATACTGAAGCCATTCCCCTAGGGCAGATGCACTACACCTCAGACGTGTTGGAATATGTAATCATTCCTCCCTTTTCTACATTTTCTACAATTTTGCTTATTTCACGGGCATCATCAGCGGAAAGTGCAGTCCACCTGAGCACGCATCCTCGAGATCACGTGAATTTCTCATTCACACGGGGGCAAGGTGCTCTGAATAATATTCATCATGAAATTATAAATTTATTCAGCTTTCAAAATTCGACTCCACCGCTCCATACACCGTATACTAATTTGATATTCCATACAAATTAATTCTCAGAAAATCAGTACTAGTGTTTAATTTATTCATTTCAATTGTTTATTAATTTAATTTAATTTAATCTCATGTCTAATTTAATTTTTTAATTTTTATTTTGTTGATACGCAATTTCCACGAATTTTACTATTTTTTTAAATTTATTCCTCAAGTATTCGCTCTCGTAAAATTGAGGAAAAAATTGAATTTCAATAAAATTCATTCCGATGAATAAATCGGAGGTGAAATCCCTCGATTTCACGTAATGACACAGCAGGAGGAAATCAGTTGAGATCACAGGTATAAAATGTTAATTCACCCGAAAATTTAGGGGAACAATGACAAGCCTTCGATGCCGGAACCGACCGAAGAGGGAATTCCGATATTTACCTCGTGATTGTAAATTCGAAAATTCGTATCAATTATCGGTAATGTCTCTATCAAGACCACCCAGTGGATCATCACTTCTGGATTAATCCTCCACTTCCTGAGCGATAAATTCAGTGATCCGTTGCCCGAGGCGTCGATCATTACTATTCAAAGAGAAGATAATATTAAAATTTCAATTACATTTTATATGATTTAATTATCTTTAATTGTCATCAGAATGAATTTTTTATTGGCACTCATTAAAAGTCAAATAAAAAGAATACACTTGGAAATATTGATTTATTTTTCTTTTGGGGATAAATGGAAATAACGTAATCATCTGATGGTGTATGGATATCTCTGTGGAAATGGGATAAACTGTAAACAATGGGTGAATAAAAATGAAAAGGGGGTGAAAATGTATTGCCACGCATCAGTGGTTACGTTGGACGTTTTGCCCGACGAAATCCCCTCGGGGTGTTGACACGCGCCACAGGGCTATATCTATTTCCCCGTCGTGTAAAACCAACCGAGGGTCAGGGATCCTCTTCACCTTATTTATTTTTTCAACGACATTTTTTGCAACCTCTCGCAAAAAATAAACTCCTGTGTAACATCTCCCTTCAATTTTCTAGAATTTTTTGCGAATGAAATTTTTTTCTTTTTTGATTTTTCAATATTCTCAAAAAAACGCCATCTAAATTATAATAAAAATTGTCCTATTCAAATTTTTGAAAATTTTTTTCAAAACATCTCCGATAAATAAAATTGTATTGCTTTCCAATTTTTTTTTGTTTCATAAAAAAAATTTTCTGAAAACTTCTCCCGAAATTTTTTAAAAATTGCAAAAAAATATTCCGATTGCAATTTTTTTCCACTCGGGTAATCAGTAATTTAGTAATGATAATAATGATGACTATGCGAATTTAATCAATTGATTATCCGAATTAATGATGAACTATAATTTTTTTTCAATCTTCCTGATACTTTTGAATCAATTGCTGTTTGTCACGTGCTCTTCACAATCTCGACATTGTGGAGAAGGATTACCACCAGGATTACGACGCGTACCCTGGTAGGATGAGATAACACGAGCTTTGGAACAACTTTCAAGCCACTGGAAAAGGGTCTTTTCAGACCGGTTGAATTGACCCTCGAGTCTTCACACCCACAAATATTATTGAATAAACGATAAGATAACTGATAGCGAGTGTAATTGGATGATGTTCATGGGAAATGCGTCGGTACAACGAGGGACGAAAATAAATATAAAAAAAAGGTTGAAATAAATTCGGGGTCTCTTCCGTGTGAACTATTGACGTCGACCTGACGTCTCTCATCAATTTAATCGCAATTTTTTTTTCACCTTTTAACGAATGCATGGATTGATCGATATCAATTCCCCCCAGGTTGATTCGCGTCAAACGTTTCTCTCGCATATATGACTTCTTAGAGGCATCGCGGAATGCCCGGAACGTTTGTCCTCCGTTCACAAACGAGTTTCAACAATTTTAATTCCTCAATCGTCTCCTGCCATCATTCTTACCTCTCCTGAATGCTTTCCCCCACTGTTTTCACCAAGCCCATCGTCTTCGGGGGCAAATAATTGGACGAAACTGCTTCTCGCGAATAATTACATTGGGGGGTGATTGAAGAACGATGATGTGTATTAAAAACCACTAGCTGTTGTAAAAAAAAAAAAAAGATTGTTTATCCCAGAGTAAGAAAATGAGAAATATTAAAAGGAGGTACCTGAAAAAATTACAAATCACTTGTTTTTTTATTTAATTAAATTCAATTGATACAATATTTTGTTTTTTATTCCAGAGAAATTTTATTAAAATTGTATATTATATTATATTATGTGAAAAAAGCTGACGAAAAATGTTAAATACTTTTTTTCAAAAGAAATTTTCAATTCCAGATTTTTAAAAATAATCATTCGTTAATAGGTGATGCATATCTGAGGAGACCGCCGCTTTCACTTTTCATCTCGACCGATCGTTAACTATTAATGAATATTTATTCGGTCACATTCGATGGTTAATAGTTAACGAACCTCGTTAACGTGGAATGAATCATTCTCTCAGTGTGGATGGAAGATTGCGGGGAATTGCCGTAAATTTTATGAGTCTAGTCGGTACAGTAATAATAATTCTTATTGTGAAATGATCGAGGATTTTTTTTATGATATTAAACAGATTTTAAAAAACAGAATGGTAATTTTTTTAGCTGCTGTCTTTAAAATATTCTTTTATTTTAGTTCACCGCGTAAAATCAACTGTTTTGATGGTTTTTTTTTTTCGTTTAGCTTGGGTATAATTGATATTATGGATTTATCTGGACTCAGTGACCATCGGTGGTGGAAAAAATACTTGATTTATCCGAATAAAATTTATGAAATGTACTCCGTTCGTATGCGTTGGGACTGCACCACAAAATTTCTTGCATGGGAAGACTCCACTTTGACAAGTGGGCAAATTTTTTTCCCTCCCATCTCCAACCAACATTCAGTTGATTCAGTATACCCGATGCACTCAGACCTGAAGAGGATGGAAGAGAAAACCGTACATTTAATTGATATTACTTGGGCCCTGAAGATTTTTAATTCTGTAATAAATTTCGATCATGCGTCGGAGATTTATGAAGTTGGGGAGTTGAGAGTCATTCCACGAGATATTCTCGTGTTCCAAATGTTTACCTTTTTAGTTTAGCGGAAATATTTCTTCAGGGAGATCATAGGCAGTATTTGTTATCGCATTGTTATTTTTTATTTCCAATAAAAATCCTAGAATCAAAAGACATATGAATTTCGAATAATTTACGAAGGGCTCGTCACTCTCTTCCGCTAAAAAATATCAAATTTCATTTATTTCCCACTCAACACTCCTCAAAATGTTTAATACCAATAAAATAATTAATGACAATGACGAATTGAAAATCCTCCGGTCTTCATGAAAATTATTTTACTTCAGTGCTGAATCGAAAGAAATTATGTTCGTTTAACCGCGACATTTCCACTTTCATCGACTCGGAAAAATTGAAATCAACTTTCGCAGGCACATTTTTTGCCGCTGTTTTTTTTTTATATATTTTTTTCAAATAAATGTACCGAGAGAGAGACCGAGAGGAGAGAAGAACTGCCTGAGGCCCATCACGTCGATCCTGGTAGCAAAATGCTCGGGACCACGATGATCTGCTACCGGACGGACATGCACGGCAACTTTAACCTGTCAGTGGTGAGGGGGCCCAGGAGGGGCCCAAGAGGGCCAGGGAGATACATCAGACACCGCTAAATTGGCATCCGACATATTTCCAAAGGGACGCGCACTTTTCGGTGCCATTTGCCAGAGAGCTCTTCCGACATAAAACCAGTCGTTGGAATTCAACCCGAAACTCCACGGGAAATACACGAATTCTCAGGGAAGTTTATGGTGCCAGAGGTGCCAGAGGTGATGAACTTGAATTTTATACGTTGAAATTATCGATTCCGGATGCTCCGGAAGATTGAGGGCAGCGGTGGAAAAAAAAAATTATTCCCCACGTCATGGACTGCTGATGGACGATCCTCCGGGTACATGGTAGGGGATTACTTTTGAATTCACCGACTGTGACATTGCGACATCTGTCAGACTAGCGAAATTTTAACGATTTATAAAACGCTGATGCCTCATTATTTCATTAATTATTATAACTCTCTCATATATTTTTTTAATTAATCAGCGTAAATCGGAAAGAGTGAATTTTTAATTTTCTACCGTTTGTTATGAAGAGGAGATTAATTGGAGGGATCTCAAGGGTTGAAGTCACATGTTCAGGAGACAGAATCCCCAAAATGCCGTATCACAAAACCAATGCGCACAGAAACGGGTTATACGTATATGTCAGATGTCGGCAAGTGACTAAAATGCAATTACCAGTAATTAAGTTGGTCTTTAAACGGGTGACGGACGAGAGGCTTGGCGAGTATTTTTTTTTTTCTTTCCATTCTTCTCTCTCGTGAAACCTCTGTTGAAGATCGATGACAAGTGCTGAGAATGGCCATTCCTAACGCAACCACCTGCTCATATAATCGAATTCGTCGAATCTTACTCGATGGCTCAATTTGACAAAGCAAAATAAATAGAATAAATAGAATAAAATTCACGTGAGCAATGTCTCGCTTCATGAAATAATAATTATAAACCTGTAAGTGATTTAACAGACTGAATAATCGAGGCTTGATTCTCAATTTCCAGGTATATCTCCTATTGACGTCTCATTACGCGTCTTCAATTAATTAATCATCGACAATTAATTGATCACCCGCGCTTTCCGCATCCTCGCATCTGCATTAATAAAAAAAATAGAGAATAAATATTGGATATGAAAAATATAATTACCTGACAAAATGAATAAATTTTTTTGAATATCTAATCTGGTGATTATTAATTTGATGTATCGGTGGGCATTGATAAAAAATTGGCAACTTCATTAAACTTTTTATCGAAGTTATTCTCGTTCCAATTAAATGTCTCTAACTATGGACGATTCAATTAGTATAACTCACGCATGAATGACTCATAACAATCTCGAATGCTTGGTAAAAAATGACTGGGTGTTAGAGGTAAAGAGGATGGGCTGTAAACTCGACTTGGGAAGGAGAAAACGATATACCGAAGTGTTTTGGTATGGAGTACTAAGCGTTGCATGCGCAAGAACTTTAAATGACCCAATGCTGATTTTCAACAAATAAAAATCCACCTCATTATTTTTATCACAATTCTCCAGACACTTGCATTAACAATAACAGAACATTTCAGTGTTACTTAACAAATTACCGTCATTTTCTCCGGTTCACAGTGACTGAAGAAACATATATAAATAAATATATAAATAAATATATAAATAAATAATTGTTACTCACAGCAGAAAATCACAAAGAAAATATTTCAGGAAAACACACATTATTTCAGAGGAATGTCATTATGATGAGAAGAAAATATTATAAATAAATATTATTATTGAATAAAATTCAGAGCGGTAACCATATGGATGGTTGTCAGGGTCTATGCATGGGTAATGCAATAATCGAGTAAGTGCGGTTTGAGTGAGTCGTCTCTGGGTGTTGCCGACTATAAAACCGAACTCTTGGCACAAGGGCTTGTCCCGGGTGTAATTACCACACGTGGATAACCGCTCAACACCGTTCACCATCTCCTTCGCGTGCATCCTTTAAACCGCGCTCACAACAAATCTTATATCTTCCATGAGTCGAAACGATTGCCAGCCACTCATAACTTGCGTGGGGAGAGTGTAAATCGAGTGGCCATTTACTGGACACCAATATCATCATGACAAACTTTATGACATTTTCACAGTCTGAGAGAGAACTTTCTTTATTTCAAGACGTCCTTGTATTTGAAGGTGAGTTTTTTTTTTTTACTTCAATTCACTTCACCATTTCACCATTTCACCATTTCACCATTTCACCATTTCACCATTTCACCATTTCACCATTTCACCATTTCACCATTTTACTATTTACTGTAGATCATATTGCCGATTTTTCTGATCTACCAGTCAACCCCAAATTGTTCACCTGTTAAATGGTAATTATTTGATTTTTATTTGATATCCCACTCTCGCGATCAATCTGTTCGTGCGTCAAATACATTATTGATTAATTTTTATTACCATAATCAAGTGGCTGATCCACTTTGCATCGATTGTGGAACCGGTCCTGAATTTTCAGATTGTCCAGGATTAGCGCGTGAATTTAGTCTCGAGCATCTGCTCTCGTTGCATTATGACATAAAACGTGATGGATAAAATTTGATCCCTGAAGCCGAAAACGAGGAGCAAAAAAATCACCATCCATTTACTAAGTCCTCGAAATCATCACCTCAGGCACCTGCGTACCCACAAGATTTTTCGAAATTCAGGAGGTGGGCATTTTCCAGTTTCCGGACGGAATATACAGGTGACGTTTTAGAATCATTAGGAAGGTGCGACCCATTTTTTTTTTGTCAGTGAAAATAAATTGCTTCCGATTCTCTACGGTAGTCACAACCATAACATCCACAAGTCGCTCTAGTTTCCGAAAAGAAAAAAGATCATCCACTCTGTAATTATCGACAAGTGGCTCATGCAAGACAATTTGTGGAAATTTTGAGAGAAAAAAAAAAAGAAGTGGTGAGTGAAGATCGGAAGCAGATATTGGAGGGGCTGATGGTTGGATGATTCAAACGCGTTTGAAAATATCTTTTCGAGATTTCATGTACCCTCAAAGGCGTGTGCTTTCCGCGAATCCCTGGGATCAACACTCCATCGTATTTTTTTTATCCCTTTGGATTTCTTTTTTTTTTTTTTTCTTCTCACCTGCGCGCGTCAAAGGAGTGAGGGGTGCCGCAAAATTGCCGTATGGCCAAGTGCAAAACTGACGTTTTTTACGATTAGCAAAGGTAGAGATGAGGGCAAAAGGTATACCAACTTCAAAATACTCACCGCCTCTCGCAAACACCTCCATCCCGGTGTACCTCTCCATGATTATTTTTTTCGGAACCCCAGAGAAACAATGAAATACCCGAAACGAGAATTTTTCGCTTGTGCCCAGAGAAATTCAAGCAAGTTCAAATATTTGTATAAAGTAAAAACGTTCCACCACCGCGGATTATACCCGAGGCCAATACCTAATGCACCACTATTATTACCACCTGCTGTAATAATAAAGTAATTTTCCAATTATTCGAACACTTAAATTGTCGGGTAATTGCGGAAATGCGGTTCAACAGCAAACAATATAACTCGGGGATATTTCTGGGATTCAATGAGTGAGTCTGAGATATTTTTCCAGATCATTGAATATTACATTATTTTCGCTGTCAGATTGTTTTGATTTTCGCCCGAAATTTCACCATTTTTTTTTTCTTCATGGAATAACTCCTCTTTTTCGGCCTCCACCAAGAAAAATCTAATAAACATTCTGTTATCGTCTAATCAGGGTAATTAGTTCCTCGCGCGTAAAATTCTCCATGTCCCACTGGGTTTCGTTAGTCCCTTCATCATAAACGTCATAACTTGAACATAGAATAGTTGAATAATTCATAGACTCACCAAGAGAATTCCTCGAACAGTCATCAGCAATATTCATTACCCCCTTGTACATATTTCAACGAGAGCAATTCGTTCTGCAAAAACTCATTATTCCATTCTACCCCAGAAAATTCCATATCCCAAAATAAAATAAATAAATAAATAACGTCATACGAACACTCGAATTAATTAATCTCTTATTCTCGTAAATTAATCAGTGGTAATGGTAATAATCAGAATTATTATACAATTACCACTGACGTGGGATCAATGGAGTAATTTACGGAAAGAAAGTACTCCATTGTGAATTACGTATTTATTTGTGGTCCACTTTTTTTCGAGGGGAAGGGAGAATGGGCAAAGCTCATAAAACCACGGCGTTATGTACGATTTAAGCCGCAACAAGGCGGTCGCATCCTCAACACGAAGACATCATCGGGTGTGTGGGTTCGTCACGTATGTATGACTTTAAAAAAAAAAAACCAAGGAAGTCTCTTTTCCCTGATGGGCTAACGACTACCACGGGATTACGCATGTCCTAGGCAGCTGCGCGCATCCTTCCTGGGGCGTTAACAAAACCATCAAGCCCACCAATCAGCGACTGCCCTTACGTATCATCCAACGGTGCTATCCACCAATTGGACAACATCCATTGCTATCTATGCGGGTGTCATCGTCCATTCCCGTTTCGATGATGCTATCGCTAGTCGTCGCACTGGTCATCGATTCTCTCCGGACAATAGGAAAATTCAATTCTCGATTGTTCATTCGATTTTTTTTTTTTCAATACCACAATCGGGAAAAATTCATCGTAATCACTGGAGAAATTCATTAAAAAATTATGATTCGTGATATGATTTTTTATGAAATAGAATTTTATTCTGGAATTAGTTTGTAATTGAAAATAATAACAGGAGTCGATTATCGTTTGAAATTATTTGTCGGACTAGCCGCTGATTGAAAATGGGTGAAAAAAATCGTACGTTAGGAAGAAATTACTTTGATATATAAATCGGATACTCCCATTACAGTAATTAACGATGATCAGGCCATATTTTTGAGAGCTAAGTGGTGTTGTCTGAAAATTGGAATACCTCGGTGTTCTCCCATTAGAATTTAATATTTCATCGGTAGATGCCGTCGGGTAATAAGAGAGTTATAGTTTAAAAACGTGGACTATTGCTAAAATGGCGGTGAGAGGGGGAGAAAAAAAATTAATATAAAGATGGATCCTTAATATCAGCAGCAGCTGCTAAGATGTTTAGGCGAAATTGGCTGCGATGTAATTACACTCTCCCCACTGAGATCATGAGATTTTTTATCAACGTCTTGTATTATTTTTCCAACACCAGGACCCACTTTGCAGATCGCCGAGGGAATCGCCATGGCAAATCGATTGGTTCAAGGGGGCGTTATTATTTCAGCTCACAGCAGTCATCGGGCTGGAGAAAATAACTGGTAACTAGGACGTTAATTAAACGCATATTCTCGGTGAATTTGGCTACCGGTTTTGTCGCTTCAACCTGCTTTCATGTTCCTAGCTACGTAAGAGATCGAAATTCTTGACAACATTAGTAACTGAAGTTGGACAATACATTCATTCACTCTCCACCTGTCCATCAACCTCCCCTTCGAGAACTTGTTCACTGGAGTCTCCTCAACCCTCGAAGAGTAAAAAATATAATAAATTTGATAAGGTATTCACTGAAATTTTCAAATTGAAAATTTTCGGAAAAGTATTAGGGGAACAGGAGATGTGAGGAGGTAGTCACTGAAATCATGTTTTCCTGATACTTTATCGAAAATTTTGAATTTTGAAATTTTAGTGAATACCTCCTCGATTTTCAGGTTCTCCTGATACGTTTTCAAAAATTTTGAATTTTCAAATTTCAGTGAATACCTCCTCGGATCTCCTGTTCTCCCGATATTTTTCAAAAATTTTGAATTTTGAAATTTTAGTGAATACCTCCTCGATTTTCATGTTCTCCTGATACTTTTTAAAAAATTTTGAATTTTCAAATTTCAGTGAATACCTCCTCGGATCTCCTGTTCGCCTGATACTTTTTAAAAAATTTTGAATTTTCAAATTCCAGTGAATACCTCCTCGGATCTTCCTCCCAAACCGGGAAAATATCCGGAACAAATCTGTCCTAAGACTCACAAAAAAAAAATGGAAAAAAATACTCAAGAATTCCCCGACTACCAAAATCAATTGATCCATTCAATGAAAAACAAATATTGAGATAATATTTCCATAACAAAAAAAAATTGTTCTTGCGTGAAAAATCCATCTGTTTCCGATCTTAAAAGTAAAAAAAAAATCAAAGTGTACCCGAAAAATATGCAGAACCCTTCAGAGTGGAGGGTTGCGTGTCTTCTAGCCTGAAAAGAAGGCAGACAGCGATTAACATAGGAACTGAAGCCTCGAGACCCCAATAAAATTTAAAATTCCATTGACGAACCACCACGTATCGACAGATGATCATTTGACTGGTAAAGAATCGATTCTGAGCATGAACGATGTTGACAAGTCGATCAGACATGTGGCAGAAGCTCGCAGGATCCACCTCTCCATTTTTTTTTTCACTCTACATATTTTTTCTCCAGGAACAGCTTGAATAGGTGATGATCCGTAACACGAGGACAACCTGCCCTGACATCCCCCCAGTCATGTTACCGCACAATTACTCTGCAGGGGGTCGTTAAGACAACCAGAGTGAACAGACAGTGCGGCTTCCTGCTATTCCCATTCGAAAAACACCCCTTGTGTTTGTCATACGATATACCTTCGACACCATAAAATTGTGTTAACTCGAGTGTAGAATTGATGACTCGAGGGAACTGCAACTGTTCATTCTCATCGAATCATGTCCAGGGAATACCACGGGATTTATCAAAAAACCGCAAGAAATCACTGGCCTGACGTCAGTATCAAATAATTAATTAACCTCCACTCACTTTATCAATGGAGAAATATTCAATACAAATATTTATTCATTAATTTATATTCAATTTTACTAATTCGTGATTAATCTCGTGTAGAGTAAGAGCGAAATATTTTTTATGTGCAATTTTTTATCGTCGAATAAATGATTATTAATGGATTGCCGAAATCTCAGATAATTCGGCCTTGATTTTCATCAACAGCTGATGTAATCCCGAGTAATCGATGTCGCGTGTGGATTTTACCTGTTAAAATTGTATAATAACGCAGGTGTGGAGGTAGTGGAGGATATCGAAAAGACGAGAGGCGTCGGCACCGCTGGTAATCCCCAAAGGACGGCCCGCGTCATACACCATAATACAACAGGTAAGTAGAGTTATCAAGATAACTTCTGTTTGATTTTATCTACCTGAAGACGCTGGTTTAAAGGGCTCCGGGTACATCTCGCACGGTCAGAGGCGTATAGATCAGTTAGGGATGGTGTACAAGGGCTTTTCGACAATCACCGATTGAACTCACCGATAAGAGACTTCTGTCTTCGCGTGCAAGCCATCCAGATTAGGCACGCCCTAATTCCCAGACTTATCCTCAATCCCCTGCACTTGAAATTCCTATTTATTTTATTATTTTATCTGACAAAAAATTGAATGTTTCAGTACCCCGCGACAATTCCACCAAAAACAAACTCAAATTTCTGAAAAAAATCGGAAAAAAATTCAATCGAAAAATCCAAAACGAATAAAACATTGATATTTATTTTTTATTGAATATTTATTCCTGTGACATGGAATTGAATACTTTGAAGCCGAATAAAAAAATCGAGGAGAAAAGGTGGAGGCGAGAAAAAAAATAGCTGTGGGATAAAAGGGATGACGAAGGTAATCGAAGCGTAAATGAGTGAAAAAGCTCGTTGGAGAAGGGTGTGATGCAGAGGGATGATGAGAAGGCGTGGCAGAATGTCCGGCCATCCCTCGCGGAGAGAACACTGTCAAGGGGGTACCCGGTGAGGGTGGTGCGCGCGCGTTCCTGGTCCCCCAGAGCACCCCCCCACCCGGTGCATTATTCACAACGGGGGTACAAGGTGCCACGCGACCGACACGCCACACACACCATAAACCCCCGAGAGCCAGCTAACAGCGTTCTCCCAATTTATTTTTTCCAAGTTTTTTTTGTCAACGAACTTGAAGAATTTTTTTTCGACACATCATCAACCCCGTGAACTCTCACCACTCAGTGCAGATCTAGCGTGTCCTCTGACTGGATCACATCGTCCTCCCATCATCATCCTCACTCCGCGTCTTGTGGCATCATTTTTTTTTTTTAAACTCCTGTATATCCTGCACGGTAGCCTTTATCCACTCACACACTCCTTCAGGAGTCACCGCAGACACGCAACTTACAAACCGTACCTCCAATTCCCTCCACTCCTTGTCCTTTACCTGGGCTGCTGACTGCTCCACGACACGAGGGCCCGCACTCACGCCGCCAACTTCTTCTCGGCTTCTTCGAGAGCCAACAGTCTCGGTCCAACAGTTCAACTTCACATCATCCGCATATTCTCATCAACACTCGACAAGAATTTTACTTTTTTTTTTCAATTCATTTCCTCATCGCCTGGAGGAAAAACTAGAGTATTGATCATTCTTTGTACGACTCAGTCTCGTTATCTGTAATTGAGTGATTATCGGTTTTATTTGTGAGTTGAAATATCTCGGGGGTGATGTTTCGACGTAATGTGCATGAATAATTGACGTTTACGAATTACTGTGCCATGGTTTCCCATTTGCCGAGCGGCAGGATGAGATAGACAATCCTGGGGTATTGATAAATCATATTGGCAAGTGCGAGAATATAAAAGAGGACATAACGGTGTTCAGACGAGGGGGATTCATCTCACTGGAGTTTCTACGACTGTAAAATCAATCCTTAAGAATATCAACAGGTACGTTAAATTTTTATGTCATCAATTGAAATATTAATATCGATTCACCAATGATTGTCACCGGTGTACCGCAATTTTACGGTTTGTTTTTCATTTTATTTATTTTTTCATTCGTTCGCACTTCAATTTAAATTCAAATATTAATTATTTTTCGTTCCACCGGCGTCCGAAGAATTTGTAATTCATACCCGAGTAATTAACGACTCGTACGTCGATTATCCAGAATGGAATTAATTGTGTAAATGAATTCAGTGATTTTTGACGTTTCGATTGGAGGGCTGGAGGATTGTGTATGGAGAATCGAAAATTTTTTACCGATAACGGAGTACAATGTTCAAATATAAAGTACCCGACACGCCATAGCTTCATTTAAAATGCAAATATTGTGAACTAGTCTTTGAAGTAGCGTGAAACCACCAGCGGCGCCTGCGAGGGCTAAACTACAACAGGGGCGACTCCCAGAATTATTCTAATTAACTAACCAGAATGCTCAAGTGTTCATTCAACAGCGTAAAAAAAAAAACGACAAAATCACCGTGGCGAGGTGAAAAAAGCTCGTCAGGTACATATTTAACTTGTCCCTCTCACCCCATTAGTATCACCACAAGAGAAACGTGTGAATCTCGAATATTAAGATCCGATGTAGAGAACTTGAAATTAATTGAAACATAAAAATCTGCATTTATTTGGCGAGAGAAAGAGATTGCGATCGTGATAAACGAAGTGGCTCCGGGATATATCTCTCTCTGGGGATTTGAATGCCGCGGGGAGAATTAAAGAATGATTTTTTTTT
>NW_011887776.1:627227-651081 GCF_000806365.1 Fopius arisanus
AAAGCATTTTTAAAGAAAGCACTGGGGACTATCGAACGTAATGTGTTCGAGATCCGTGCGAGATGTCGTGCGAGCGCTGGACTTAATATATTCAGATTTTTATAGCCGGTGGCGTATCGGAGATACCGTCTGTATACCCACCCCCCTCCTCTCATTTTTTTTTTTAACTACCAATAGTCTTTCTCTTTCTTCCTCATTTAACTTCTTTAACCTCAGTTTTCTCAGCGAATGTGCATGTAGTTTACACTGAAAGCTCGAGACCAATGCGACTGGGGTGTGTTGTGCCTAATGAATAAACAAAAACTTGATTGTGCTGTGAGTTTACACGTTAAAGCGTGACCTTAACGCCAATTTATCTACCGACCCCCTTTTTTTCATATCTACCATTCCATTTTTCTTTTTTTAGTCGTTCAACAATTAGCATTTGCTTACGGCTTCATGACGCAATGATTTATCTTTTTATTTTTCATTGAAATATCGAATGTTCATTTTTAAGAATGGGTGAAGGGACTTAAATATAAATTAAAAATCAATTACCAGGATTTGAGGGCAGAGGAATTATTGCAGAGAAATGTTTCAGCAATTATGAAATTGTTTATGTACTTTAATATTCTTTGAAAAATTCTGTTCTGACGAAAATGTTAAAAAAAATTGTCAAAGCATTTAAATCCTCTCAAAAAACCTCGAAAAAACGATAAAAAATAAACGATCAATTAAAATGTAGATAAATTTCACCTTCTTGCAATCAGCTGTTAAATGCGTACATTCGTAGTCCTTAATACTAATTACAGGAAACAAGTTAAACGTCGAGTGTCGCATTTTAATTAAATAATAATAATTTTTCCCCCGTTACCCATAAAGATTGAAGAAATAGCAAATGTATAAAAGCCGTTTGGAATTTATTTTCCCAGTAATTTTCAACGCGACGAAAACCACATCGTGGCAGAAAGATTTCGATTTAATTATCGTTTAACTTCTTGACCAAGGAGATCACAAGAATGTAGAGTACGCCGGTTTGTTGGGTCTTTATGTAGCTACCGTGGGTTTGTTACACATGTGGTCTTGTACATACGGGTGTAATTCGCGTGTACGAGTGATAGGCTACAATGAAAAAAGGGTGGATGGGGGGGAGGGG
Organism: Fopius arisanus; assembly: GCF_000806365.1. Classification (NCBI taxonomy): domain Eukaryota; kingdom Metazoa; phylum Arthropoda; class Insecta; order Hymenoptera; family Braconidae; genus Fopius; species Fopius arisanus. The sequence continues at coordinate 628,363 of NW_011887776.1, forward strand.
GGGGAGGGAATTGGAGGAGAGGAAGAGGACACGTGTTCGAAAGAGTAACATCGGTAAAAACACGTGGAACGCGAGAAATGCTGTGCAAACGCGCCCTGCCACCGCCGACCATTTGATTTATAATAATCGCTCAATCCTCATTACTGGAATATTTCATTGTGGTTGTAGCAGGGGGGGAGGGGGGGAGGGTGGTAAGGGAAAGGGGTGGGTAAGACGATTTTGTTCACAACGGGCAAGTTTAAAGAATCCCCAGGAAACATACTATTTTTCAAGGAAAATACTCGTTGCTCGTTAATAAGTAAAGTCACATCGCGACACCTCGCAAACCGGCAAAAACGGATACATATATATTTTTTTTTTAATTGTCGACTAGGTTCCGAGGGATTTTTGTTGTCAGTTCTTGTGTAAACTCGAATTATTCCCCTGCACTAGGTTTTATCGTCTTGAATTTTTTATTTATTTTTTTTCTCGTGAGCGGCTTTTTTATTGGTCGTTCATTTGCCTCGATGTATACGACAGTTTTACATTTAAATTCATTTAGGGATTTGTTTTAGTTCTATCGGGGTGATAAAGCTGAGAGTAATCGTGGATTTTTTTTACGACTTTTGATGTCCACTTGAAAAAAATCTGAAGCGATGAGTACTTGAATAAATGTGATAATAAATATTATAAATAATTCATATTAAAGAACAATGAAGAGATGAACGAGTAGTAATTGTGATAATTTACAAAATCCTAGACAAAATCGGTAATTAATTACGAGGGGGGTATGTAACGGTGTGATTACACATAAAAGTAGTTTTAATACCAGTGCAGCTCAGGGGTGTAGTCGTCAGGATTGAGGGACGATGGGTCAACCCTTCTTTTTCTCCCTTCTCCCATATTCTCAAGCTCTCCGAGGCAACTTAAGTATAACGGTGTAACGTGGGTGTATCGTTTCCTCGTGATCGCTTAAGTATAGCCACTATGGTCTCAACTCCTCGCATGTTATATACGTGAAAGAAAAAAAAAAAAAAGGTATATAACGACGCGACCATGCGCGCCCAGGCGTGGAGGGTAGCTTCGGTAATCGTGCATTAATTTGCATCACAAAGTACACGCCACCCGCACCACCACCGATACGCACGCATTCCACGTACTTTTCCGCTTTTTTTGAGGATTTTTTTTTTTTTTTGCACCCTCCACCACCCCTCTCCCGAGGCCAATGGGGATGCCATTCGGAGGGATGTCAATCTGTCTCCTCTGATCTCAGGGGTTGGCGTGATCCAGGGGTTGCCGATTTTTTCTCAACGCGGGATGAAATCAATTCGATCAGAAAAATCGATCTTTCTGGGATATTTTTCTCGAAGGGGTGGGAATGAAGGGAGTAACAAATTTCGTCGTCCAGTGATTACTCACGCAATCGATCGGCATTTTTTCTCTCAGTCAATCATGACGAATCGTCACGGGGTTTATTACTAAATGCAGCTATTCCCACCGGCACGCGAATTTCGTATAAATTCACCAGTGATTTTCATAAATAAGATTTACCACTTTGATGTGGGTCAGGGTGTTAGGGGAAAATATATAACAAGGTAATTCGGTAATGGTAATTCAGGGGAGAATTGGTGGATAATAATTGGTATGATATGAGAATGATATTCAGTCGTATTTTCAGAATCGAATTTCGTCGAGTGATTTTAAAAAATTGAGAAATTCGACATAAAAATAAACGGTAAAATGCGATTACCACTGGGCAATGGTAGTCACGGTTCTGAATTTATTGTGTGTGTTGTAATACTTTGACCACGGGTTTTCGCTTATCTCGTTGCATATTTAAGGGTTGCCATGTCAAGCATCAAGCGCGCGCCCTTTGAATACATTTAAATTCATTATCTCACGTGAATATGCGGAGGGCTACCCTTCTAGGTATACTTACCTCGCTTCGAGTGGTAATCACTGACCCGAGTAAAAAAAAAACATGAAAAAAAAAAAGACCGGCGATCAAGTTCAATGTAGTCAGTAGTTAATTTCAAAAATAATCATGTCTCGATGCATCATTTATTTTTCAGATAATCGGAGAATCTCGGCGTAAGGATGCCACATACAGGTGAGATATATTTTATTTCTGCAATATCGCCAATTAATCTATCTCATTGATGAGAGAAAAAAAAACACTTGTTTCTCTCAAATTAAATCTTCCGAAATCACAGGCTAATGATCAGAAAAATATTCGGAGTTATCCACCCTATAATTAAACACCAATCAATAATGAGAGTTCTCTGGCTCCATAATCATCAAAATACATCAACCCATTTTTTAAATTCACATTGATGCTCGTGGTATTCTCGCCAGAAAGGAAATCATTAAATTGCGAAGAGAGGAAATGCAAGTTCCTGAGACCACACGTACCGTCGAAATACGTTTATAATACCCGTAATATTTATGATGAATGCAAGAAATTTATATTTTTACCGTGTAAGTAGTATGCGGGATGTTGAATAAAAAAATAAATAATCATGCTATTTTATATTTGGGATTAAAATCGAGTAATTAAGGAAAATAGGGGGAGGAAAAATAGAAGATGTTGAAAATTGAATGTTTAATTTAGTAGCGATGTTAGATGCACGGCAGGTGGGTGGGTTTAAGACTGCATTTGAGACTCCTAAATGGCAAGTGCGATAGCAATCAGTTGGCCTTCGCATTAGTTGGCTAATTCTAAAGCCAAGCATGATTATCCGCACTGTGCGTATCCGTTAGGTATCCTTATAGTCCATCACCGTCAGTTTATAGTTTAATGATGATCAACCCCTCAGGTCATTAGAGGCTTTCTGATGAGCTAACATCAAGTCCTTTCAAGTGCAATCTTCAAATTCGTTCGGGAAATTAGGAGGAAAAAGATCGATGCAGCATGAGAAACACCAGGAAGACGTTTTTTGAGTTTTTATGTTGATGGCATTGGGGAATATTATCTGATTGTCGTTGGAAGCACTGATCTTTCTTCGGATTGTTCAAATGTCATTTCCGTGATAATAATCCGTCGTCAGAATAATCGGAGGAAATATTTCGGACTCGAGTGGAATTCTTTCACATTTTTTTATGATTCAATGAAATTTTAATTTCTTGTAATTAAATCGTTTAATCAATTGAAAAATTCAGGGTGAACATTTTATTGAAGCAAAAATACAGGGAGATATTCGGGTTAATTGGGGAGTGTTGAGTGTTGAATTCTCATTGAATTAAAACTCACTCCTTACGTACACAAATTTGCGATAAATACATATCGCATTTTCTCAGATAATCCAGATTATTCTGCCACTCAAACGAACCGTCGCACCCAATCCAGTAATTGACTTAATGACGTAATTAACCAGTGGGTAATAATTAGCGATGATTCTGTATTCGTTCTTAACCACCACCACCGTTTCATCATTTTTCATTCGGTGTGCACACTGACGATTTGTACGTGAAGACGCGTGCAATGTCTCGATATCCAGAAGCCGCCTCTGTTCTTTTTACGTACTGCATTTACTTTTTATTTCTTTTCATTTCATTCGGGTGGAGTTTTACTGCCGTCGCCACACCGATTCGCTGGATTGAGTCGCGGCGGCTGTCACTGCGAGCTTTCAGGTCTTTTATTTATTTTTATCATATTTTTTAAATAAAAAAAAATATATCTCTCCGTTGAGAAGAAATCGTTTTAGATTACCGTAGGTAATTCTTATGCCATTTTAATTCTTATGCCGCTTGTCAAATGGCGGCCATTACGCATTGTGAAAGCTCATTCACATCAGATTATGCCTACGTTATTCACTCAATACTAATTAACTCGCAAAATCATACGGATGAGAGTGGGACATTTATAGATGCTGAATGATTACGTTATTAAGAAATCTGAGTTGCTACTGGGATACCCTGATCCATTTGAATAACTCATGTACACATTTCTCACGGGGTTGGTTATGAGTTAATGGAAATCTCTCATTCCTAATGTAACATCTCATTTTACGTTTTCACGTTATTTCATTTCCGTATTTATTAAAACATATTGTACTGTGGTGTCGGTTTGAATAACGAGATTATAAAATCAAGTGGCTGAACGAGTGACTGTCGTTATTCAAGAATTCATTTATTTCTCTGTGTGAAATTATTATTTTAAATCATTAGAGAATTCGTTGTACAACTCAAGACTCATAAAACATTCTCACCCACTCTCAAATTAATAATATCAATTAATATTTAAACATTTGTCGTCGGGGTTGAGGAGCCGATAAATTTTTTATGAATCATTCCGTTGAAACACCTGATTTATCTCTTGGCAATTCGATGCTAATTGCATTGCTCACTTATTGGAGTCATCGCAGCAGGTGAATGCTCACCACCTACCCCTCAAGCTGGTCCTTTTGTCGATGGAAAAATCACCTCATAAAGATGATCCCTCAAAAACAAAATACCAAATACAACTTGCACCGGGATGCAGTTTCGCAGGAAGCAATTTTGGTCTAGGGTTTCTGCCTGGATTACAAGTCCTGTCCAATGTTCGGCTCTGGAATAATTACATGCCTCTACCACTGTCCACGGGAGACACGCGATCACTCCTTTCGGGATCACTTATTTTTCCCTCCCTACTCTCAGTGGTTCTAGATCTTAGAAGCCGAATGTCATTAGAAATGAAACCACCTGCCCTATCGTTAATGTCTCTTCAAGATTGGTCATGATGATTTTTTTCCACTGGCCATTTCCATCGAACACCTTCAGCTACTCGTTGTCACATTACGTTAAATTTTCCCTGTGCGATAATTATCTAATTAATTGACATTTGATGATTTTTAGGTCAAGCTGGTGTGAACCAATTGGGTGGGGTATTTGTGAATGGACGACCATTACCAGACTGCGTTAGACAGAGAATTGTCCAGTTGGCTCTCGTTGGTGTTCGACCCTGTGACATATCACGCCAATTACTCGTCTCTCATGGATGTGTCTCCAAGATCTTGACGAGATTTTATGAGACTGGTAGCATAAGACCTGGAAGCATCGGCGGAAGTAAAACCAAGGTGAGATAAAAATGACTAACGAATGCAGAACAATTCTCTGGTACATGCAACCGGGTAACTGAGTAACGATATGTCTTGGGTGCATGTATTCCCTTGGGGGGGCTTCTGCCAACTGTACCTGGTGTATGTGGGGTAGAATAATGAACTCCAGGGGTAAAAAATTCAATGGGAAAAAGGTGGGATACTACCGCTGAAGAAACGGGTGGACATGGGCTGATGTGATTTTAAGTATGGCTCTCGGTTGTGTTTGAACGTGCTCGCAATTATCCAAACACCTTGCTCCAGGCATTTGCATAATTTCATGGCATTCGTGAGGATATTCACCACCTTCGCTCGTGCGAAGAATCTCAAAGTTTATTTCTTGAATTAATCGAGATTTTCAGACTCCGCACTCCGAATTTCCTCGTCAACAAATCCCACTGATTTCTGATAATTGATTAATTATTTCTTCCACCCATTGCCTCATTCTCTCATTAAACTCATTGATTGGTAATTATTACAGTAAAAATCCGGTGGTGAAAAAATTCTGTTTTTATCCCATTGAAAATGGAATTTTCCTGTGGAAAATTATCTATAACATTTGAAAATTATAAGACACGGTATTATAGTTTTGATATAATTAATGGAAAAATAGGAATTGGAGATATAGTGGTAATATAGTGGAAAGCCTATGGGAAGTCGTGAATGTTGTCCGAGAGGCGCTGGTTCTCGGGGATGAGGGATTCGCGATGTGCGTGATACGGTCCGGCCTCTCACACCGACCGGCATCTTTCTTTCATATACGTCATACCCTCAACCCAAATGGCTTGCAATATCGCCGACACAGTGACGTTAATGATAATATAATTATACGCCACGCGTATAACTATGTCTTTTTGCACTGGTTCTCCCCAACTGAAAGAGCAAAATAAAAAAAAATGCCCGAGGATGCGTCAGGTCGATCGCCCCCCCTTTTAATATTTCCCCTAATGAATTTATTTTAATCGTAACCAGTTCCTTGAACCCACTCATGTAATCAAGAAAATAAATTTTCTTTTTGCGGTGATTTTAGCGTCACCATTGGTCACGGTTATATGTGATTGATTTCCATCATAAAAAATCGAATGAACTCACGAGGAGTTCAGGAATAAATGAATGTTAAATATATTTAGTACCCTCGATATATGTCGACGGGTGAATGTTCGTTTTTTAAAATGCAAAAATCAATGTTTACGAATTACTGGTGAAACTGAAGGGAACGAGAAGGCGAATGTTTATGGATATGAACAAGCGCCTCGTAAAGAATAATTTATGATCTCATGCTTTTTCGTAACAATATTAATTGTTCGACTGTGGATACAAGCGAAACATTATGGCACTTTCATGCCAACAGTACTTTCGTTATTCAAACATTCGTTCGAACCGATTTCACTATCTGATAAGGCAGTTTACTTTTGCCGCTGTGAAGGTAGCATCCTCAAATATTGTCCGATAATTCATTGTAACATTAATTGCGGAATTATCGCGTGATCTACACGTGTTACATCTACGGTATTTCTTTGGTATTTTTTTTAATACTTTATTTTTACTTGATCTTTGTGGCGTTGGTAATGCATATGGGGATTCACATGGCGAATTACTCGGTACGCGGTACTCGTGAAATGAGCAAAAAGCACGACACATTGATCATTTCACTGGTAAAAATACAGTCGTTGGTGTATCGATCAGTGGGTGGAACTAGAGACTCAGCTTATTATTTTCTCACTGCATAAACTATTTTGTCATGTAAAATACTACGGGAAATCAATCGAGGGGACAAGGGGGCAAAAAATTCTCGAATTGTCAATGCGAGCACGAAGGTGTAATCAAGGGATTATCACATAATTATGATCTGGAGGAATGTCGGTTAAAATATCGGTTATGGTAAATGAAAACGGTTTTCTCTCTTCTAACTTTGAGAGAGGATTTTATATAGGTCATGTCCGATTAATATTGAATGATGCACCTGATTGATGTGACGTCCGGTGATTTTTTATCTCATTCTCACGATTATTACTGAATAAGTGGGACAATGTGGGACATTTTCATCATCAAGGATAATTTTTTCAGATTGCAAATTCGTTAAAAAAAAATATATGGTGGAGAAAAAATAACGAGAGGTCCGGAAATGAGAGACAAATTTTTTGAACAGTCAGTAATGACAAGCGCTATATCGTGGTGAGGGGTTGGAGGATAATTAGTGAGTTTAGTGAACCTGTTGGTAACCGTTTGGGGTTTATCCAACATTTATCCATACCAGATGTCAGCGCAATGTTGAGTGTCCAGGGTAATTTCCCTAGGACTGGGTATATAATCTAATGTTGTATGTCGGGTGCGTGTCCGGTTTGTCCCCCGATTGGATCGGTGAAGGATGTGGTTCACAGACGACGGGGCATTAGGACATCCATGTTTAACGTATATACCACAAACAGTTAAAGGGTGTGAGGGTACCTGAGGGGGAGGGAGATAGGGGGCTCGACAACGGGGGTAATTGTCGCCACGACGGAAGTGTCAGATTAGAATCTGAGATGCTCTCTGGGGTCGCACGCGATGTCAAACCCTCTCTGGAACCCCCGTGACACTAAATATTTTATATTAATGTGTGAACAGCATAAGGATGACCAAGTGGAGTACAAGGGCTGTATGATGGCGGTTTTTTTTTATCAAGCTGTTGGTTGTTTTCGTTAACCCTTCACCTTTCCACGATTTCCATTTATTTCATCGGTTTTTTTCCATCTCGAATGATCATTCGATCAGATTAAATCGAATGATTGAAAATGTTGAAGTGTTTTTCATGCAGGAAGAGACTTGGTGGATCAGTCTTTATTGGAATTATTGGAATTTAATTTATCTATCTGTTTACCTCTTTGCAATAAATCTTTTGGTGATCTGGATCGATGGATTTGCTCTCGAAAAATCCTGCCACTTCTTGGGCCAAATGATCTCGATCTTCGAGTTCCCCCAAAAAAATCAAAACTAAAATCACTGATGGGGTGTGTGCGTATACCATTTCCATTCCATTAGCATAAAATTATTCGGTCCGAGGTATTGGGGTTGAGCCACTTATTCATTAGCAATTCAAATGATATTTCGATACCGAGATTTGAGAACCTCTGAAGTGGGTAAAAAAAAAATGAAGAGTAGTCAATCCCAGGGTCTTGATGTCTGGGTCATAAGGTGTGAGTCGCAGATGACGGGAATTACCCAAAAATAATCCCCTTGGAGGTGGTATGTGTGGATATTTCTCAAGCCACCCTGGTGTCCACCAGGTTTATCTGATCAATTTTTCACCTGTGAACGGCATGTGTATTTTTGTCGTGCGATGAGATCGCTAATTATAGCGCTAATTCGGTGAGGGGCGCCGAAAGAGGACGAAGTGCTTGAGAAAAAATAAAAAAAAAACAGCTCCATAAGAACGGAAGGAAGTCGAAGAAAAGCTCTGGGGACCGTTTCAACCGGAAACAACCCGAAAATTAACACCAGGGCATTTCAACGACTCCGTCTTGATCTTTACCGATAATTACTTTTTTTTTTCTATCACCCTTCACACTTCACAGGCCCCTGCACTCTTGGAAAAAATGGAAATTTCATGCTCAGATTATTTAACAAGCCGATGATTATTTGAATCATCTTCCACGAGACACCAAAAATTTTCCCGGAAAAATACAAAAAATATAAAAAAATTGTAGCGGGAAAATATTTCGATATACCCACGACAAACACTTCATGTTCCCTTCATTTTTTTCGTTCATTTAGACTAACAACCGGGGATTACCGTTGCAGCAAGTGGCAACGCCGACGGTGGTGAAGAAGATCCTGAGGATGAAACAGGAGCAACCGACAATGTTCGCCTGGGAAATAAGAGAGCAATTGGCTAGACAGGGTGCATGTGATCCACAGAGTCTACCTTCTGTATCGTCGGTCAATAGAATACTGAGAGGTGGTGGATTGCATTCAGATCATCCAGGAATTGATGCTGGATCATCCAGCGGATATCAGCCCCACGTGCCATCAAGTCCGGAGACCAGAGGTAATTTTTCATTACAATTACAATTTTTTATCCATTACCGCATCGTTACCGCAAGCGCTAAAATAAAATATTAATATTATATTAGATTTGTGGATCTGCGGCACCTGTAATTTTTCAAATATTCCCATCATCTCGATTTACTCAACTCATTATTAAATGTTTAATTAATAATTAATGGAAAATATTGCACATGTGATAAGTTTGTTTGTAAACCTTGAAATTCATATATGGAACACTCGTGTAATTATTTACACGAATGTAATATTTACCTCGTGCATCGATTCACCGCACATTCGCGGAATTACCAGATATCGCGTGATGTTAAAAAAAAAAATCTTGTTTCCCCTTTCGGGGTTAAAATTGGTTGAGATACAACCTCACGCATATAAACACATCTGAATAACATATGGCTGGAGTAATGTTCATTAGTCCCCGGGATGAGAAGATTTTTCGACCGCAAGATAATTCTCAGCACGAAAGCCGGGAACTCATAATTTTTGTTTACAATCGAAAGGCAAATTTAACACCGCCCTTCATTCATTTTTATCACACGTATTTGCAACGCTCTTGTGTATGGGCCTTCTCCGAAGATTTTTTTTTATTGCATCAAGGGCGAATTGTTGGGAGTGATTGGAAGCCCTGGAGAATTGAGATACTCACGAAAATCGTGATTGATCTCCTTTCGCTTATCGACCTTTGCGCGATAATTCCTCGACTTCTGCTTTCGAAAGGGTATTTTTGAAAATTGGTATAATGATCCCTCAAGGATGGCATAAAATAATTTTATGCTTTCAATTTTCGTCGACCGGAGCGGATTCAAATTAAACTGACTCTTTAAAAAATTCAGAATAATCAAGGATTTTAATAATTTTTCAATCCGGTACCTATTATTATTCTATTATTGTTCTCAATTTCTTAAACACCGATTATTCTTCAATTTGAGTGACGAAGAGAGACGAAGATGTCAAGCGAATCCTATGGAAATATTTCTAGTGATGATAAGGAATTATCGTCAGACAAATGAATATGACAAATGATAACGCGATGGAATTAACTCACCCACCGACAATGTGTCATTTTCAGAAGCCCTGATGAGAACGGATTATCAATTATTTTACCCCAGCTCCCTGGGTCCCCTTCACATCTCAACGAGTGGATCAACTGGAAATCCAAATGCACCAACGTGGAATCCTGGATTTTACTCATCCCTTTATCAAGCAACAACACTGCATCTGCATCACGGAATGCAGACATTCACGTGAGTATCCTAATAAATGTCCACTTTATACCCCATCATTCCCTTAATACACGCCTCAACAATTTCATCGGTAGATCCATTAACTGTAATATTTACTGTGCAGTACCCTAGAGCAAGATAGATTGACGGAGCAGCAGACTGGACAGAGTCAGGTTGAACTTAAATCAAGTTCAAGCTCAATGACCGGAAGTGATGACTCCCTCGATAAAAGTGATCTAGATGATAACGCTGATTCCCAGGAAAATTACAAATCTTTTCAAAATTCACCGATAATTCTAGAGTTGGGTCAGAAAATAGGAAGCGATCGGAGCGCATTCGTTCGCCATGGAACGCCCAATTCGTCAAATAATTTTGAAATATCCCGGACTAGTCCCTCGTCGCCAACTGGAGATGACCTCGTACCCCAGAGTGCGAGAACTAGTAATGAAAATTCAAATGATATCAGTACAGAACAGCTGTCCTCCAACAACAGACCTCAACCCCAGAAAAAACGAAATCCTTACTCCATAGAAGAATTATTAAAAAAAGACGAACGTGGAGTTAATTGTAAACGACCGAGAGTAATTGCTACAGGTATCGTCCAGCCATGTGGCATAATTGTTGGCAAAGATGGTTAGAATGCAGTAGAAAAATAAAAAATGATAAAAAAATGTAAATGAAAAGTAGTTTAATTATTGAAATAACGTAGATGAAATTGCCATTGAATGAAATAAATTTGAGAGGGATTCGGCAATTGGAAATAAATCACCGAAAAATTATTGTACATATTGGAATATACAGTAGATAATCAATCGCGGGAGGTCCTGTATTCAGAAATATAAATATCAAGAGATGAATGATTTAAAAAATAATTTCAACGCGTAACGGATATTTGGAGGACGTTAAACATTTTCGTATGACAAGTGTCATAAAGTCATAAAGGCAGTGATCATACACTGTGTCTTACGATTCATCGAATACACGTGTGAATGAGTTAAGCTACAACGACAGAGGGTACGAGAATATTTATTTGCCAGGATAAAAAAATATTGGCGAGATAAGACGGGGTGAGGGAATCTGGTTTTTACAGCGTTGTAAACATTTTTATCTCTCTCAGTGATGATCACCAGCCAATTAATGCACCATAAAGTGTAAACACTTGTGGTTTAATATCGTGCGCGCCATAATCCCACGTGAGATGCACATTAGTGCACTACAGCTCAACATATTCCATTTGACGAATAAAGAATACAACAGCATTGAAATGAGGATGAATTTAGGTGGCAATTAAACACTGTATTTATTCTAGATATTAAAAGAATAACGCTAATTTAATTAAAATGATAATGGTACTGGGCCTTTGATAGCCGTAACGCTGTTCAATGAAAATAATGATAAAATGAATTTTCACGGTGTCATAGAACCGTAGGTGATGCTTGAGGGTATAATAACTTGGACAACTTTTACGATGGTTTTTAGTATCATGGTCATAAGAATATTTATATCTCTCTTGCTCATGCAGCGGTTCACGGTTATTTTAAGAATTGTGAGGAAGAATTGCGAAAAAAAAAAAGTATTATACATGTGTAAGAAAACATCAAAGGCGCAGAATTGACCGTTAGGTTAAGAATTTAATTGATAATAATCGTTCTGCCGACAGATTAAGGATATCGTTGGTTGCAGATGCGATCTTCCCTCTGTTTAAAATTTCAACAGCCGCGGGTTTTTCAGTCGTTTCTATTTCAATCAGTCGATTTTTTTTCAATTATCGACTCTTGATCATTGATTAATTTATATTGACAGCAGCGATCGCTTTACTGACAATGTGAATGCCGGAAAAAATCGAGGACCTCTTTAATTCTTCTGTGATTAAACGTTGAAGAAGATCGAACGAAAATTTAGAGATCAATTCGGTGGAATTTTAATTTAATGAAAGTTTTATGAGGGGATAAGAGAATAATTGAGGAGTCAGTCCATTTTTTAAAATTCTATTTTAATTGGTAGATCGCATCTGGAATGTCAAGCCAATCGGAGTTTTAGGACAGGATCCCAGAAGATGTGAGGAGTTACCAGATGTCTCCCGCCATTTTATCGACCGCCTTTATAAGAATTAAAATGGCGGAAAATATCGTAACTCAATTAAATTGTATTACGATTGATTTTCAGCGCTAAAATTATCTAGGGATCTAGTTTTAATTGAGAAGATACTCAAGTTATAGTTTTCGTAGGTAATTCGTGGTGCATTATAAATTTCATTGTATAATATATTAAAGTAGGGATTGCAGAGAATTAAAAAAATATTGTAATTCAGATTATCATGTATCATAAATATTAAAAACTAGTCAAAATGATTTTCTAGATTTATTGAGCACCCACAACATTTTTTTGGCTGGCGAATGAAGAGGAATCATAAATTTCATGATTGTTATGGATCTAGTCTCACTTATTTCAGAAGAGAAGAGCTTCTTACGCAATGAAGAAGTGAAGACACTGGTAAAATTTTCCCAAGAGTCACCTGTCAGTCCATTCCAGAGATAATCCACTATCATTAAATCATACTATTCAAATAACAGCCTTCTTGCCTCATTTCTCTCCTCCATTTTCACACAGCTCCAAGTAAAAGAGTCGAAGCTTTCTTGAAAATTAACGGTTTATTATATTTTCTCTCACATCTCCATTATAGACATTGAAATTCTTGAAAATCACATGCATAAAGTCACTCAAAACGCCATCATGTAAAATACAAAAAAAACATTTAATATAAACGATTAAAATTAACGACATGATTCCATCCGCATTCGAGACAAATAAGGGAATGTAAAAAAATATTTAACAATCACTCGTTCGGGCTCATTCATTCACTTCGACTGGTTGAGTATTAACCGATAATGAAAGATGGAGAATATTATTTATTTGTCAGATACGAAACGGGTACTATCCTCCACCCTGTCTTACGAGGCTACTCTTCGATTCTCAATAGGTAACATGAATGGTTATTACGGAAAAAAATCACTCGTAATCAATGAAAATATTATAGTTGAAAGTTACGCTGCGAGTGGAGTGTATTCGTTGACAGTGTGTGAACTGGATGTGATCCTGCAGTGTATAAGCTGTGATGTGAATGGGATTTTGCTCGGGAAAGTTCACTGTAGCGATCTTGGTCAGGTGGTGCTACCAGGAGAACTGGTCTCAAGGACAATGACTTTCTCGATCCAGCGACACTCTGCGCTTCATTGACGTATCCTGGATTTACTTCACCTGTCAGGAGGAAATATTATTCTATTTTTATGAATTTCGATGAACGGTTTCTCCCATTCAATTTTAAAGCTGGAGTACTTTCTAGTCAATGAACCATCAAGACGATGCGGACAATGATTTCCACTTTGAAGTGAATCTTTTGGAGTGAGAGATCATGATTGTGATTAACTTTAAAAATAATTCATTACCCTTGTACAAGGATCCGTTGTTGAAGGGCTCAGGTTGAAGCCTGACATGTCTAGATGCCAATATGAAAGCAAGTGCTGCAAGGGTGACGGCATCAAGAGCTGCAATAGCAGCCAGAGGTATAGCCCACCTGATGGCGCAAGCCCCTGGATTGTACCTGCAATTAATTAATCAAATCCACCGCGAGTTGTTCATTAAAAAAATTCACGGGGTAATCAACTGAGATGAAATTTGCACAAAACTGGAATTGCATTAAAATAGCTTCCTACCGGGATGCCGAGGCACCGCAGACAGCTCTGACGATCGTTGAATCCCAACCGAGAGGATACACACCGACTCCAACTCCCATGCAAACGGCTGAAATTCAAATGAGAAATAAAATGTACGAAAAGATTAACGAAAAAAAAAAAGAAATGAATTGCACAATTTTATGATCATCAGGAAGTGCGCAAATGGCATTAAAAAAAAATCTCATCCATAAACCATCGATGTAATTGCAGTCATGGGAGCAGTCTAGTACAGTTTCACACGATTGCAAAAGAATGTAAAAATAAATAATGTTTTTCCCAGCTGGCATTTAGGTGCATCGATGGCAAGAGGAAAAAAAAAATGGAAAGGAGGCGAGGTCGAACAGTGAAAGGGAACCAGGAAAATAAATCCCATCGGCATCTCTCTGTCCTCATGGTTAACTGTAGTTTGTCTGTACAATACTGTAATCCAACTGAACACGTATGTGACCTGAGACATGTATGTGAGAGCGGATAACGGACATCAAATGGATTTTCTTTTTTTTTTTAAAGTGTGCGGTGGCGTGGCACGCGGAAAACTTTGACCGCGATCCTCTTCGCAATTCCAATAATTTTTTTCTTCCTCACGAATTATCGAAATCGAGCATTTGTTAACCCATCCAACATGATAATAAGAAGTGAATGGATTTTATGTTCGAATAAGATTCGCTTTCACTGTTTTCAATGGTCCTCGACGATCAGGATATCCTCCGTGAATAATTTATAAAAGAACGAGTCGATCTCGCGAATTTTTCCGCGCTATCATACGTTCTTCGAAAGTTCTTCAATAAATTCATGGAATACACTGATAAAATAATTCATAGCCGATTTTTATATAAATAAATTAGCAGTTGATACACGACGGATGCAGAATCCTGCGGTAATTAAAAAAAAAAAATTCAAATGGCGGACAAATCAAATTTACATCGACCAGGAAATGCAACGAGTGCATAATTTCAGTTACGCCTGGCTAGAGTAAATGTAAGAATCATTTTTTCGGTCTAATGGATGCACTTATGCGGCACATCCACTCCACGCCAAGCGAAAGGAAAACCAACAATACATAATAACAACAATAAAACCGATGATGAACAGCCGTGATAAATTCCGGAATTGCATCACTAATTTCCCATCAGATTAACACGGATATTTATATTTTTCCATTTTCGCATTTTGCGAAGTAATCGCGCGGGGATAATGAGAGGAATTGAGACGACGATTTTCTAGTATTTAAATCCCTGGTGAGACTATCGAAGGCAAGAAATTCCGATTGATTCGGATTAATTGATTGATCTGTCTAAAATATCTCACCGGACAGGACTTGCATCCATCCACAAATGTAAAATACAGTTGTGCTTTGGCAGAAGAAGAATAAAAGCATGGCAAAAATTGAAAGAAGTGCAACTATGACAGAAACACCGACGAGAATGGTGCTAGCTCTGAATGGCACATTTGAAATTGTTGACAGATCGTCGAGTCTTCCAATGCACTCTTCTCCCAGTTCTCCTGTAAGTTAAATATTTAATTATTCAATTGACACAATCAATACATTAATTAATTTATTAATTAGACACATCAATCAGGACAGAGAAAACACGATATTACCATTAGCTCCATAACTGCAGCGTGACCACAATCCAAATCTCCCCGGATTCTCGTGCTCCAGATCTCCAATCCACTCTGGCGTGACAAAAGCAACAACACCGATAATCGCATAACATATCGTAAATATTCCCCACAGTACACCAATTGCCTTTGAATTGCGAATGTAATTCGTTGCGTACATGTGCGATGATTCTACATATTCGATTTTAGAACCCATTGTGATTTATAATCCTGCAATGATAAAAATTTTATTGCTATTTATTGAAAATAATTATCTAGATCGAGTGTCATGGGAGATTACACCCAAGCGACAATGAATTTTTACTCTTCACACTCCGCTGACTGGATAATTTATTTAATCCATTTTATCGCGATTCCATATTAATTCTCCACGGCCATTTACACCTCCAATTATTATTTAACAATTGATGCAATTACAATGGCATCTTTAATAATCGCACTGACAGCTGAGTAACAGAAATAATTACCTGCGTTTCGAATTCTGTGCGGACGGTTTTTTACGTGGATTTTTTATAAATTATTGATGATCAGGGTGAATCAAAATTTCCTCGATGTGCCTCCATTATCCATTGAAAAAAAAAAAACAAGTATTGAAGTCACTGGAGTAATAATCCCCGAATTTGAATATCGAGTGGGAAATGCGATGATTTCACTGATTTAATTATCAAAGTCAATCACTCTTGATTAACACGTTAGAATCGATTGGAGAAACTGGAGAAAATTGAAAGAAGTGAACAATATGTTGTTAACAGTGGAGTATTCTGTCAATGTTGATCAGAATAATAATGCACGTGTCCGTTGGACTGAAATGATGCACCACAGGGAAATGCAGAGGCGAATTGTCAGGTCGTATTACCAGTCTTATTTCGTTCCCCGGAATTGTATATCTAAAATAATACACTGTGTCTTATAAAGAGGACAAACACTTGAGAAACTACAGCACGATTTTATTCAAAATGGCTGAAGCCAGGTGAGAGACAGGAGATTGCTGGCAGACCAGGTAAGAAACCCAAGAAAACGGTGAAAAGGTGGGGGCCCACCTGAATGGGGCCTTCCAGGGGTCCCTCAGAGTTCATTTTCCGTGGTGGGGATAAAACCTGATAAATTATTTCTCTCGAGGTGGGAGTTGGCAGTACGCGGGCAAACCTTCGCTTTTTTTTTTCATTAATATGGATTTGCCATTTAGTTTTACAAGGGGATTCTATTATTTTACGACGAGAAAAAGAATAATTATTCAAGTATTTATTTCCCTGCCGAGATTATCTCGGGGATATTATACTGGGATTTTAAAAATGATAATTTCACGTGGTACAGTAAAAAATCGAAACTCTCGGTTGAATAAGAAATTGCGCTTTCTTTTCTCCATATTTTTTCCAACAGTCGTTCCAGTGTTTTATTATGAATTTCCATTAATTCGAGTAATGGTCGTTATAAATTTTTCATGGATAATTAATAAAAAATATTGGGTTTTGACGGATGTCGATGCTCTGGCATATTTTGAAATATTTCCCGGTTACGGTAATATCTATTCGTAAAGTTATGGGAAATTAAATTTTGGATAAAATTGAGGTCGTACAGATGACGTTATCGTCGACGTCCACCTCCGTTGATATGTTAGGAATCTGTAATGTACTGTACGATATGGAGAGCCACTCTATTTAGTTTATTTTCTTCATGTACTCTGTGATTACACACATCACTAAACAGCTGGGCTATCGTGGGCTGTCCTTATAGGTGCCACGCGTCATTCCACTAATTTTCAACATTTTTACCGGAGCAAATTGTTTAAACGATTGCAAAAATGTCAGTTATTGCTGTGGTTCAAAAATTCTGGCAAGAGTATGGAAAAAATACGGCTAAGAAGCTGAAAATCATCGATGCGTACCTCCTCTACATCTTCCTCACCGGTGTTATACAGTTTGTCTATTGTTGCTTGGTTGGAACATTTCCCTTCAACAGTTTTCTCAGTGGATTCATATCCGCTGTCTCCTGTTTTGTTCTCGCAGGTAAATATATTTAATACTGCCTCCAATGTATCGAATTTCTATCGTAGTGAACACCAAGATTGAAGCAATATTTATGACACTCGTCAATTTAATCAGTGGTAGAAAAAAAATTGGGGAAATTGAAAATTAATTGATTATTGTTTGTTTCAGTTTGCTTGAGATTGCAAGTCAATCCGCAGAACAAGAATCACTTCTGTGGTATCAGTCCTGAACGCGGATTTGCCGATTTCATTTTTGCACATATTATTCTACACTTAGTTGTGATGAATTTCATCGGTTAATGAGGCACGATGTAAGATAAACATGCTCTATCAATTCTCTCAACTCATTTTTGATATTTAAATAAAGTTATTTGCCCAGAGAATTTACATTACTAAAAGTTTCAATTTATTTGAGTGCAAAAAATTTATTTGTTCGTAAATTAATGAACATTATGCAGCCTTTATTTACCCCCACGTATCCCCCAAGAAAAGAGAATGTAGGGAGATAGATAGGAAGGAAACCACAAAGAATG
The DNA here is from genome assembly GCF_000806365.1 of Fopius arisanus. NCBI lineage: Eukaryota > Metazoa > Arthropoda > Insecta > Hymenoptera > Braconidae > Fopius > Fopius arisanus. The sequence goes on from NW_011887776.1 coordinate 646,558, forward strand.
GAGGCTATCTCAATTTTTTTTATATTTACAATGATATCCCCAGGGCAGAATTCACCCCAAATAAGAAATACAATCGCAAATAAATGTTAACATTATCCTTTGACTGCTGTTTTATTTATTAAATTCACAGTGAACAGAGCACTTCCTCACTCTTTATTTTAACCAGTCATTTGCGTTTTACATGTTTTATATGTTGGCTCATTAAACTCATAGAACAAATCGTTAAAAACTGAACGAATTAAAGAAAAAAAATATATTAAACTTTTCAACGCGAAAATAATTTTAAAAAATGGGAAAAATTGGAGGGAAAACTGCTGAACTATCTCCAGGAGAATAAACGTATCTGTAAGTATGACACACGCTATAGTGACCGTGAAAAATGCTAAGATAAACACACGCCTCATTGTCATACACAACATAATGTTCACACAATTTTTAATCTTATACCCTTGTGGTCACTTTATAATCCTAAGAAATAAATATTTTCAACTAATACTACAATTAAAATTACTCGAAATGTTTGTCACTGAACAAAAAAAAAAGAGTAATCTACTTTGATATCAATTTCGTCGAGTTTGTGCTAGTTATTGACCAACTTGATGGGAAAAAAAAGGAGAGGCAGAAATTGAATGGCTGAGCACATTTTGCATTAAACCGATAACTACATTTTTCACTGCACATTCGTGATAATGCAGTTCAAAGTAATTACTCCAAGTCAGTCATCCAAAATAACAAATGTAATCGCGAGTCGATAACTAGCACAGATCACCCAACGTTCTTAGTATAATTCAAATATTAGTTCACTCATTTCTTTCCTTCAATAATTCACGAGTACTCATACCTCTCACAATGATAATGTCTCGATACAAGTTCACTCGTTATTGAAAAATAATTACCATCAAAGACAAAATTATATTCAACACTCGCATAGCAGATGAGTCCCCTTGTTTGTTTTTAGTTTCTCATCCCTTCTTTTTATTTTTTTTTAAACAGTTTAATTTAATGTGCATTGACGTGTATGCAAACTTGGATTATATCACATGAAGCAATCTAGGAAAAAGCTGAAAGCCCCAGCAGACGTTAAAAATGTCGCACGTGGCATTTTGAGCTTTCGCATTTTTCACTAAAATCAATATCAAACCATTAGATTGGGTAATACTTAGTTCTTTCATTTATAAGAAATTCCAGTTTTCTATATCATCCGTGAACATCGCCCATTTTTTATAAAATCCACAAGTGGATGTTGCAAACTCATTTTTATTTTCGCCTAAACACTGTCAAAATTTTTTCAACCGGACTTAAAGTACAGTCGCCTGTATACATACCCTAATTCTTCCTCAAAATTCCAGTGAAAGATTTAAAGAAAAATTACCTGTTAGCAGTATTCTCAGCTGTTTTGAAGACTAGCGAAAAATTTACTTGGCAAATGAATAATTAACGCGTAAATATAGATAGTAAGATCAAGATAAATATAAGATATAGTATTTCAAGTGAATGATAGAGATGATTACAATTAAAAACACCGACTTTTATCTACCAACACTCCTATCGTGTAAGGACATTCCCCTCTTCAGATGTAAGAGGTTCATTCATTGGATCTTGGCACATGATAATGGAACGGTTTTATTATGTATGAAAACTATTTGAACTAAGTGTAATCTAGCACAAAAAAAAACATTTTTTTTCGTGCAATTATGCAAATTGCCAGTCGGTGTTATTGTCAAATCGGACATAGGAATTTAATTTTATGATCTGAGCTTTTGAGAAGCGTATCAAACATTTGAAATCATTGAATTTCTAATTTGATTGTTAATCCAGTGTCTCTCCACGGGATTGGATTCCCTCGTTTGGACATATATGGATTTAAAATCTTTACTTATGCTGAACAACTCATTCTTATTCACTTTTTTTTTCTCGTTAAAAAGAAAATCGTATATTCTAGCAGTCCGTGTGGACTTCGCACTGGTTTTAAACATTTCAAATTTGCTTTTAAGTATAACATTGCGCAAAAACACAGCCGCCTTTGCCTTCATCCTTATCGACGAATAATATTCTGACTTTACCGTGAATCTGTTCATGATCTCATCGTCGATACACCAGTGACATGATTCTCATGACTTCGGTCAGTAAAATTTGATGACCACTAGTGTGAACATTTGAATTCAGATATGCTCGATGACTCAACGACACGCACGTCAGATTAATCTTTACAGATCCACTTCTCTTCGATTTCTCTCTAGTCCTGATAATGATGTAATTGAGAAAGGGGACCAAAACAAAAAAAAATAAACAAACATCACTCGTCAAAGAAAAACAACATGCAGCTCTGAATAATCTCACTCATTCAACTAATTTTATCTTCTTCAAAATACCTGCAGAGACCATTCAGTCGACGAAAAAGTTGTTAAGCTTATGTTCAAAATAGTCAGTGATTTTTTTATGTTTAGCTTGAGTAAAATATTTGCCCAGAGGGTCTTTAAGACCTCAAATCGTGAGCGTTTGATGTTTTTCTCTCAATCTCAGATTTTCTCTGTTTCTCAACGTACTTTCGTCGCGCTGTCATTAGCATGTGCTCCTTACGACGCTGTAGAATACGTTCACGTTCCGTCGAACATTTTGAGAAACGACCACCAATCGGTGATGATTCATCACTGTTGTCAGCAACTGGTATGTCAATTTTTGGATCCCAAGGTTTTTGAGGCAATGAAGTGGGCAATATGTGATTTGTCACCTGTGGAGTTGATGTGACTTGTTCAGTTTCCAATTCACCCAAAACATGATGAGGTAACAACAAGCGTCCGTCTAAAATATTCTCTACAGTCAATTCAACGGATCTCGTCACTCTCAAATCTTCCAGTACCACATTCCTCGGATAGTGTGGGAACAACTGTTGTACCTAAACAAAGACCATCAATTTCGTAAAAATAAAAATATCAGTCTTCCTCGTGGCTTAAAAATAAGTTGCATAAAAATCAACCAAAACTCACGTGTCTTGCCATAGCATCCAATTGAGAATTGCTATGTGCCAGAGTTAATATATCACCCCGCAGCCTATTATGTGTAACTTCCACTGAAAAACTCGGTAACCAAGAGACATATCTCGATCCATCGAAATGAAAGAAATGATTATCATTTCTGCCAACAGACGTCTGTGACTCTGGCAACTCTGGTCTTAACTCAGTTGCATTGTCACGACGATTGGCTTGCATGCTTAAAACTAGTCTGCAAGTTGGGCATGAGGTATCCTGCTCGAGCCATGATTGCAAACAAGAATTATGAAACAAATGGCTACAGGGTAATTTTCTTGCTGATTCCATTTTTTCCCAGCATATTGCACAGTTGTCTGAGTTCTCAGCCAACTCTTCGGGCTCTGCCATTGGGTAACTGCAAATTAAAAATGCGAAAATCCTTTTTTTTTTTCAACACCACTTCATTATTTCTGTGTGAAAATGTCAAAAACAACTTGTCAAATTGATATTCATTCTACAATCTAATTGAATTTGACTATAAACTAAGTGAATGTAATCCAAAGTCACAGCCTTGGAAATGCCCAAGTGAACGGTAATTCCATCTCAATAAACTTCTAACAATTAATTTACACTCACTTTTGTTCCATGTGACTCAATACCGCTAGATAATTCCTGTGTTTCGTAATTCTCCGCTGAATTTCGTGGAACAGGTACCTCAATTGCATGCATATCACCAGAGATGCCATACTCAGTAGAATATTACTCCAGAGTAGCATGTGTATATGATGAAGAAAGTCAACAGCAAGTACCGTCAATTCGCACAGTAATTCGGTATAATAGGCAAGAGGTCCCCTTTTTTCTGATGAACGAGGCGATGATCTCGTGTCATAAAGGTGTATGGCATATCTCAGAATCACATGAATTGTTCTAACTGCCAGCAATATGCACTGGAACAATTATAATTTCATTAAAGTGAAAATTCCACATAAACCCGTATGACTCTCTCGAGATTTAATATACCGGAGAATGAGACTGACGCCAAGGTGCTGTATTACGTCATTAATCTGGCATACAATTATATTCTTTAATCAAGCACCTACGTAAATCCGCGAATTGTGAAATCAGCTAATGATAACTTTCTAGAGTCGTGTCGGAGGTAGTGAGTATTAAATTCAATCAGCAATGGAGTAAGAAAAGTTTGTACGTGGGGGGGTGTTTGTGGATGAGAGAGAGAGGAGTCATGATACTGAGTATGAGACATCGGCTATTGACCCAGACCTTCCTCGGGAGCGGAGCTAACTGTTCCTCAAAGGCCATTCGCCCAGTTTTGCAAGGTAAATCCCCAATCGGGGGATTTTCAATTATGACTGTCTCCGGTCTTTATTCATTCCATTTGATGAATGACAGTTGTCAATAAATTTAGCTATGTGAAGTTGGCATCGAAGTTTGAAAAATCTAACTTTTTTTTGTTGGTTTGGATTGTACTCATTGAGTACTTGAATGTACCCTGTGCACTTTTTTTTGTACCCTCTTACTTTAGCCCTGAAGCAGGGGG